>NW_027514991.1:0-101172 GCF_048772815.1 Callospermophilus lateralis | reverse complement strand
AAATTTTAGAAGCTTGGAAACCCCTCTCAATGAAATTGCTTTTCCTCAGTCTGTGCCTAGGGCTACTTGAAGAGGAAACAAACCATAGAGACAAAAATGAGAACTCCTTTATTTTGTCATGTTTCAAAGAGTTACTACGAACCATGTTGGTTTTAGAGTTCCAAATTCATCTATCTATATAGGAGAGAACAGAGGGAAACCAAAATATTAAAACTGATACTGTAGACGAACGCTTCAACCTAGAAGAACAAAATTTGGTGAGCCAAGTGGGATTTGTGTACTGATCATTACCACCAAGTATTATCAAGATTGGGTGAATTAATAATTGCTTGTATTTCAGAAAATCGTCAATTCTTAGAAGCTTGGCAACCCCTATCAATGAAATTGCTTTTCCACAGTCTGTGCCTAGGGCTACTTGAAGAGGAAACAAACCATAGAGACAAAACTGACAACTACTTTATTTTGTCAAGTTTCAAAGACCTTCTACGAACCATGTTGGATTTAGAGTTCCACATTCATCTATCTATATAGGAGAGAACAGAGAGAAAACTAAATATAAAAACTACTACTGTAGATGAATGCTTCAACCTAGAAGAACAAAATTTCGTGAGCCAAGTGGGATTTGTGTACTGATCATTACCACCAAGGCTCATCAAGATTGGGTGAAAAAGTGTTTGCTGGTATTTCGGAAACTCGTTAACTCTTAGAATCTTGGCAATCCCTCTCAATGAAAGTGCTTTTCTACAGTATGTGCCTAGGGCTACTTGAAGAGGAAACAAACCATAGAGTCAAAACTGAGAACTCCTTTATTTTGTCAAGTTTTAAAGAGCTACTACAAACCATGTTGGATTTAGAGTTCCAAATTCATCTATCTATATAGGAGAGAGCAGAGGGAAACCTAAATATAAAAACTGCTACTGTAGACGAACGCTTCTACCTAGAAGAACAAAAGTTGGTGAGCCAAGTGGGATTTGTGTACTGATCATTACCACCAAGTATCATCAAGATTGGTTGAAAATATATTTGCTGGTATTTTGGAAACTCACTAATTCTTAGAAGCCTCTCAAACCCTCTCAATGAAATTGCTTTTCCACAGTCTGTGCCTATGGCTACTTGAACAGAAAACAAACTATAGAGACAAAACTGAGAACTCCTTTATATTGTCATGTTTCCAAGAGCTACTGCGAACCATGTTGGATTTAGAGTTCCAAATTCATCTATCTATATAGGAGAGAACAGAGGGAAACCTAAATATAAAAACTGCTACTGTAGACGAACGCTTCAACCTAGAAGAACAAAATTTGTGAGCCAAGTGGGATTTGTGTACTGATTATTACCACCAAGTATCATCAAGATTTGGTGAACAAATATTTGCTGGAATTTCGGAAACTCGTTAATTCTTAGAAGGTTGGCAACCCCTCTCAATGAAAGTGCTTTTCCACAGTCTGTGTCTAGGGCTACTTGAAGAAGAAACAAACCATAGAGACAAAACTGAGAACTCCTTTATTTTGTCAAGATTCAAAGAGCTACTACGAACCAAGTTGGATTTAGAGTTCCAAATTCATCTATCTATATAGGAGCGATAAATGGAAACCTAAATATAAAAACTGCTACTGTAGACGAACGCTTCAACCTAGAAGAACAAAATTTGGTGAGCCAAGTGGGATTTGTGTACTGATCATTACCACCAAGTATCATCAAGATTGGGTGAAAAAATATTTGCTGGTATTTCGGAAACTCGTTAATTTTTAGAAGCTTGGCAACCCCCTCTCAATGAAAGTGCTCTTCTACAGTATGTGCCTAGGGCTACTTGAAGAGGAAACAAACCATAGAGACAAAACTGAGAACTCTTTTATTTTGTCAAGTTTCAAAGAGCTACTACTAACCATGTTGGATTTAGAGTTCCAAATTCATCTATCTATATACGAGAGTACAGAAGGAAACCTAAATATAAAAACTGCTACTGTACACGAACGCTTCAAACTAGAAGAACAAAATTTCGTGAGCCAAGTGGGATTTGTGTACTGATCATTACCACCAAGTATCATCAAGATTGAGTGAAAAAATATTTGCTGGTATTTTGGAAACTCGTTAATTCTTAGAAGCCTGGCAACCCCTCTCAATGAAAGTGCTTTTCCACAGTCTGTGCCTAGGGCTACTTGAACAGAAAACAAACTATAGAGACAAAACTGAGAACTCCTTTATATTGTCAAGTTTCCAGAGCTACTACGAACCATGTTGGATTTAGAGTTCCAAATTCATCTATCTATATAGGAGAGAACAGAGGAAAACCTAAATATAAAAACTGCTACTGTAGACGAACGCTTCAACCGAGAAGAACAAAATTTGTGAGCCAAGTGGGATTTGTGTACTGATTATTACCACCAAGTATCATCAAGATTTGGTGAAAAAATATTTGCTGGAATTTCGGAAACTCGTTCATCCTTAGAAGGTTGGCAACCCCTCTCAATGAAAGTGCGTTTCCACAGTTTGTGCCTAGGGCTACTTGAAGAGGAAACAAACCATAGAGACAAAACTGAGAACTCCTTTATTTTGTCTAGATTCAAAGACCTACTACGAACCATGTTGGATTTAGAGTTCCAAATTCATCTATCTATATACGAGAGAACAGAGGGAAACCTAAATATAAAAACTGCTACTGTAGACGAACGCTTCAACCTGGAAGAACAAAATTTGGTGAGCCAAGTGGGATTTGTGTAGTGATCATTACCACCAAGTATCATCAAGATTGGGTGAAAAAATATTTGCTGGTACTTCGGAAACTAGTTAATTCTTAGAAGCTTAACAACCCTCTCAATGAAAGTGCTTTTCTACAGTATGTGCCTAGGGCTACTTGAAGAGGAAACAAACCATACAGAAAAAACTGAGAACTCCTTTATTTTGTCAAGTTTCAAAGAGCTACTACGAACCATGTTGGATTAAGAGTTCCAAATTCATCTATCTATATAGGAGAGAACAGAGGGAAACCAAAATATTAAAACTGATACTGTAGACGAACGCTTCAACCTAGAAGAACAAAATTTGGTGAGCCAAGTGGGATTTGTGTACTGATCATTACCACCAAGTATTATCAAGATTGGGTGAATTTATAATTGCTTGTATTTCGGAAACTCGTTAATTCTTAGAAGATTGGCAACCCCTCTCAATGAAAGTGCTTTTCCACAGTCTGTGCCTAGGGCTACTTGAAGAGGAAACAAACCATAGAGACAAAACTGACAACTACTTTATTTTGTCAAGTTTCAAATACCTTCTACGAACCATGTTGGATTTAGAGTTCCACATTCATCTATCTATATAGGAGAGAACAGAGAGAAAACTAAATATAAAAACTACTACTGTAGATGAATGCTTCAACCTAGAAGAACAAAATTTCGTGAGCCAAGTGGGATTTGTGTACTGATCATTACCACCAAGGCTCATCAAGATTGGGTGAAAAAGTGTTTGCTGGTATTTCGGAAACTCGTTAACTCTTAGAATCTTGGCAATCCCTCTCAATGAAAGTGCTTTTCTACAGTATGTGCCTAGGGCTACTTGAAGAGGAAACAAACCATAGAGTCAAAACTGAGAACTCCTTTATTTTGTCAAGTTTTAAAGAGCTACTACAAACCATGTTGGATTTAGACTTCCAAATTCATCTATCTATATAGGAGAGAGCAGAGGGAAACCTAAATATAAAAACTGCTACTGTAGACGAACGCTTCTACCTAGAAGAACAAAATTTGGTGAGCCAAGTGGGATTTGTGTACTGATCATTACCACCAAGTATCATCAAGATTGGTTGAAAATATATTTGCTGGTATTTTGGAAACTCACTAATTCTTAGAAGCCTCTCAACCCCTCTCAATGAAAGTGCTTTTCCACAGTCTGTGCCTAGGGCTACTTGAACAGAAAACAAACTATAGAGACAAAACTGAGAACTCCTTTATATTGTCATGTTTCCAAGAGCTACTGCGAACCATGTTGGATTTAGAGTTCCAAATTCATCTATCTATATAGGAGAGAACAGAGGGAAACCTAAATATAAAAACTGCTACTGTAGACGAACGCTTCAACCTAGAAGAACAAAATTTGTGAGCCAAGTGGGATTTGTGTACTGATTATTACCACCAAGTATCATCAAGATTTGGTGAACAAATATTTGCTGGAATTTCGGAAACTCGTTAATTCTTAGAAGGTTGGCAACCCCTCTCAATGAAAGTGCTTTTCCACAGTCTGTGTCTAGGGCTACTTGAAGAAGAAACAAACCATAGAGACAAAACTGAGAACTCCTTTATTTTGTCAAGATTCAAAGAGCTACTACGAACCAAGTTGGATTTAGAGTTCCAAATTCATCTATCTATATAGGAGCGATAGAGGGAAACCTAAATATAAAAACTGCTACTGTAGACGAACGCTTCAACCTAGAAGAACAAAATTTGGTGAGCCAAGTGGGATTTGTGTACTGATCATTACCACCAAGTATCATCAAGATTGGGTGAAAAAATATTTGCTGGTATTTCGGAAACTCGTTAATTTTTAGAAGCTTGGCAACCCCTCTCAATGAAAGTGCTCTTCTACAGTATGTGCCTAGGGCTACTTGAAGAGGAAACAAACCATAGAGACAAAACTGAGAACTCTTTTATTTTGTCAAGTTTCAAAGAGCTACTACTAACCATGTTGGATTTAGAGTTCCAAATTCATCTATCTATATACGAGAGTACAGAAGGAAACCTAAATATAAAAACTGCTACTGTACACGAACGCTTCAAACTAGAAGAACAAAATTTCGTGAGCCAAGTGGGATTTGTGTACTGATCATTACCACCAAGTATCATCAAGATTGAGTGAAAAAATATTTGCTGGTATTTTGGAAACTCGTTAATTCTTAGAAGCCTGGCAACCCCTCTCAATGAAAGTGCTTTTCCACAGTCTGTGCCTAGGGCTACTTGAACAGAAAACAAACTATAGAGACAAAACTGAGAACTCCTTTATATTGTCAAGTTTCCAAGAGCTACTACGAACCATGTTGGATTTAGAGTTCCAAATTCATCTATCTATATAGGAGAGAACAGAGGAAAACCTAAATATAAAAACTGCTACTGTAGACGAACGCTTCAACCGAGAAGAACAAAATTTGTGAGCCAAGTGGGATTTGTGTACTGATTATTACCACCAAGTATCATCAAGATTTGGTGAAAAAATATTTGCTGGAATTTCGGAAACTCGTTCATCCTTAGAAGGTTGGCAACCCCTCTCAATGAAAGTGCTTTTCCACAGTTTGTGCCTAGGGCTACTTGAAGAGGAAACAAACCATAGAGACAAAACTGAGAACTCCTTTATTTTGTCTAGATTCAAAGACCTACTACGAACCATGTTGGATTTAGAGTTCCAAATTCATCTATCTATATACGAGAGAACAGAGGGAAACCTAATATAAAAACTGCTACTGTAGACGAACGCTTCAACCTGGAAGAACAAAATTTGGTGAGCCAAGTGGGATTTGTGTAGTGATCATTACCACCAAGTATCATCAAGATTGGGTGAAAAAATATTTGCTGGTACTTCGGAAACTAGTTAATTCTTAGAAGCTTAACAACCCTCTCAATGAAAGTGCTTTTCTACAGTATGTGCCTAGGGCTACTTGAAGAGGAAACAAACCATACAGAAAAAACTGAGAACTCCTTTATTTTGTCAAGTTTCAAAGAGCTACTACTAACCATGTTGGATTTAGAGTTCCAAATTCATCTATCTATATAGGAGAGAACAGAAGGAAACCTAAATATAAAAACTGCTACTGTACACGAACGCTTCAACCCAGTAAAACAAAATTTCCTGAGCCAAGTGGGATTTATGTACTGATCATTACCACCAAGTATCATCAAGATTGGGTGAAAAAATATTTGCTGGTATTTCGGAAACTCGTTAACTCTTAGAAGCTTGGCAACCCCTCTCAATGAAAGTGCTTTTCCACATTCCGTGCTTAGGGCTACTTGAAGAGGAAACAAACCATAGAGACAAAACTGAGAACTCCTTTATTTTGTCAAGTTTCAAAGAGCTACTACGAACCATGTTGGATTTAGAGTTCCAAATTCATCTATCTATATAGGAGAGAACAGAGGGAAACCAAAATATTAAAACTGATACTATAGACGAACGCTTCAACCTAGAAGAACAAAATTTGGTGAGCCAAGTGGGATTTGTGTACTGATCATTACCACCAAGTATTATCAAGATTGGGTGAATTTATAATTGCTTGTATTTCGGAAACTCGTTAATTCTTAGAAGATTGGCAACCCCTCTCAATGAAAGTGCTTTTCCACAGTCTGTGCCTAGGGCTACTTGAAGAGGAAACAAACCATAGAGAAAAAACTGACAGCTACTTTATTTTGTCAAGTTTCAAAAACCTTCTACGAACCATGTTGGATTTAGAGTTCCAAAATCATCTATCTATATAGGAGTGAGCAGAGGGAAACCTAAATATAAAAACTGCTACTGTAGACGAACGCTTCACCCTAGAAGAACAAAATTTGGTGAGCCAAGTGGGATTTGTGTATTGATCATTACAACCAAGTATCATCAAGATTGGGTGAAAAAGTATTGGCTGGAATATCGGAAACTCGTTAATTTTTAGAAGCCTGGCAGCACCTCTCGGTGAAAGTGCTTTTACACAGTCTGTGCATAGGGCTACTTAAAAGGAAACAAACTATAGAGACAAAACTGAGAACTCCTTTATATTGTCAAGTTTCCAAGAGCTACTATGAACCATGTTGGATTTAGAGTTCCAAATTCATCTATCTATATAGGAGAGAGCAGGGCGAAACCTAAATATAAAAACTACTACTGTAGACGAACGCTTCAACCTAGAAGAACAAAATTTGGTGAGCCTAGTGGGATTTGTGAACTGATCATTACTACCAAGTATCATCAAGATTGGTTGAAAAAATATTTGCTGGTATTTCGGAAACTCGTTAATTCTTAGAAGCCTGGCAACACCTCTCAATGAAAGTGCTTTTCCACAGTCTGTGCCTAGGGCTACTTGATGAGGAAACAAACCATAGAGAAAAAACGGAGAACTACTTTATTTTGTCAAGTTTCAAAGAGCTACTACAAACCATGTTGGATTTAGAGTTCCAAATTCATCTATCTATATAGGAGAGAGCAGAGGGAAACCTAAATATAAAAACTGCTACTGTAGACGAACGCTTCAACCTAGAATAACAAAATTTGGTGAGCCAAGTAGGATTTGTGTGCTGATCATTACCACCAAGAATCATCAAGATTGGGTGAAAAAGTATTGGCTGGTATTTCGGAAACTCGTTAATTTTTAGAAGCTTGGCAACCCCTCTCAATGAAAGTGCTTTTCTACAGTATGTGCCCAGGGCTACTTGAAGAGGAAACAAACCATAGAGACAAAACTGAGAACTCCTTTATTTTGTCAAGTTTCAAAGAGCTACTACTAACCATGTTGGATTTAGAGTTCCAAATTCATCTATCTATATAGGAGAGAACAGAAGGAAACCTAAATATAAGAACTGCTACTGTACACGAACGATTCAACCTAGAAGAACAAAATTTCGTGAGCCAAGTGGGATTTGTGTACTGATCAAGACCACCAAGTATCATCAAGATTGGGTGAAAAAATATTTCCTGGTATTTCGGAAACTCGTTAATTCTTAGAAGCTTGGCAACCCCTCTCAATGAAAGTGCTTTTCTACCGTATGTGCCTAGGGCTACTTAAAGAGGAAACAAACCATAGAGTAAAAACTGAGAACTCCTTTATCTTGTCAAGTCTCAAAGAGCTACTACAAATCATGTTGGATTTAGAGTTCCAAATTGATCTATCTATATAGGAGCGATAGAGGGAAACCTAAATATAAAAACTGCTACTGTAGACGAACGCTTCAACCTAGAAGAACAAAATTTGGTGAGCCAAGTGGGATTTGTGTACTGATCATTACCACCAAGTATCATCAAGATTGGGTGAAAAAATATTTGCTGGAATATCGGAAACTCGTTAATTTTTAGAAGCCTGGCAGCCCCTCTCGATGAAAGTGCTTTTACACAGTCTGTGCCTAGGGCTACTTGAAAAGGAAACAAACTATAGAGAAAAAACTGAGAACTCCTTTATATTGTCAAGTTTCCAAGAGCTACTATAAACCATGTTGGATTTAGAGTTCCAAATTCATCTATCTATATAGGAGAGAACAGGGGGAAACCTAAATATAAAAACTACTACTGTAGACGAACGCTTCAACCTAGAAGAACAAAATTTGGTGAGCCAAGTGGGATTTGTGAACTGATCATTACTACCAAGTATCATCAAGATTGGTTGAAAAAATATTTGCTGGTATTTCGGAAACTCGTTAATTCTTAGAAGCCTGGCAACCCCTCTCATTGAAAGTGCTTTTCCACAGTCTGTGCCTAGGGCTACTTGATGAGGAAACAAACAATAGAGAAAAAACGGAGAACTACTTTATTTTGTCAAGTTTCAAAGAGCTACTACAAACCATGTTGGATTTAGAGTTCCAAATTCATCTATCTATAGTGGAGAGAGCAGAGGGAAACCTAAATATAAAAACTGCTACTGTAGACGAACGCTTCAACCTAGAATAACAAAATTTGGTGAGCCAAGTAGGATTTGTGTGCTGATCATTACCACCAAGTATCATCAAGATTGGGTGAAAAAGTATTGGCTGGTATTTCGGAAACTCGTTAATTTTTAGAAGCTTGGCAACCCCTCTCAATGAAAGTGCTTTTCTACAGTATGTGCCTAGGGCTACTTGAAGAGGAAACAAACCATAGAGACAAAACTGAGAACTCCTTTATTTTGTCAAGTTTCAAAGAGCTACTACTAACCATGTTGGATTTAGACTTCCAAATTCATCTATCTATATAGGAGAGATCAGAAGGAAACCTAAATATAAAAACTGCTACTGTACACGAACGCTTCAACCTAGAAGAACAAAATTTCGTGAGCCAAGTGGGATTTGTGTACTGATCATTACCACCAAGTATCATCAAGATTGGGTGAAAAAATATTTGCTGGTATTTCGGAAACTCGTTAATTCTTAGAAGCCTGGCAACCCCTCTCAATGAAAGGGTTTTCCACAGTCTGCGCCAAGGTCCACTTGAAGAGGAAACAAACCATAGAGAAAAAACGGAGAACTCCTTTATTTTCTCAAGTTTCAACGAGCTACTAAGAACCATGATGGATTTAGAGTTCCAAATTCATCAATCTATATAGGAGAGAACAGAGGGAAACCTAAATATAAAAACTGATACTGTAGACGAACGCTTCAACCTAGAAGAACAAAATTTGGTGAGCCAATTGGGAGTTGTGTACTGATCATTACCACCAAGTATCATCAAGATTGGGTGAAAAAATATTTGCTGGAATATCGGAAACTCGTTAATTTTTAGAAGCCTGGCAGCCCCTCTCGATGAAAGTGCTTTTACACAGTCTGTGCCTAGGGCTACTTGAAAAGGAAACAAACTATGGAGACAAAACTGAGAACTCCTTTATACTGTCAAGTTTCCAAGAGCTACTACGAACCATGTTGGATTTAGAGTTCCAAATTCATCTATCTATATAGGAGAGAGCAGAGGGAAACCTAAATATAAAAACTACTACTGTAGACGAACGCTTCAACCTAGAAGAACAAAATTTGCTGAGCCAAGTGGGATTTGTGAACTGATCATTACCACCAAGTATCATCAAGATTGGTTGAAAAAATATTTGCTGGTATTTTGGAAACTCGTTAATTCTTAGAAGCCTGGAGACCCCTCTCAATGAAAGTGCTTTTCCACAGTCTGTGCCTAGGGCTACTTGAACAGAAAACAAACTATAGAGACAAAACTGAGAACTCCTTTATATTGTCAAGTTTCCAAGAGCTACTACGAACCATGTTGGATTTAGAGTTCCAAATTCATCTATCTATATAGGAGAGAACAGAGGGAAACCTAAATATAAAAACTGCTACTGTAGACGAACGCTTCAACCTAGAAGAACAAAATTTGTGAGCCAAGTGGGATTTGTGTACTGATTATTACCACCAAGTATCATCAAGATTTGGTGAAAAAATATTTGCTGGAATTTCGGAAACTCGTTAATTCTTAGAAGGTTAGCAACCCCTCTCAATGAAAGTGCTTTTCCACAGTATGTGCCTAGGGCTACTTGAAGAGGAAACAAACCATAGAGACAAAACTGAGAACTCCTTTATTTTGTCAAGTTTCAAAGAGCTACTACAAACCATGTTGGATTTAGAGTTCCAAATTCATCTATCTATATAGGAGAGAACAGAGGGAAACCTAAATATAAAAACTGATACTGTACACGAACGCTTCAACCTAGAAGAACAAAATGTGGTGAGCCAAGTGGGAGTTGTGTACTGATCATTACCACCAAGTATCATCAAGATTGGGTTAAAAAATATTTGCTGGAATATCGGAAACTCATTAATTTTTAGAAGCCTGGCAGCCCCTCTCCATGAAAGTGCTTTTACACAGTCTGTGCCTAGGGCTACTTGAAAAGGAAACAAACTATAGAGACAAAACTGAGAACTCCTTTATATTGTCAAGTTTCCAAGAGCTACTACGAACCATGTTGGATTTAGGGTTCCAAATTCATCTATCTATATAGGAGAGAGCAGAGGGAAACCTAAATATAAAAACTGCTACTGTAGACGAACGCTTCAACCTAGAAGAACAAAATTTGGTGAGCCAAGTGGGATTTGTGAACTGATCATTACCACCAAGTATCATCAAGATTGGTTGAAAAAATATTTGCTGGTATTTCGGAAACTCGTTAATTCTTAGAAGCCTGGCAACCCCTCTCAATGAAAGTGCTTTTCCACAGTATGTGCCTAGGGCTACTTGAAGAGGAAACAAACCATAGAGACAAAACTGAGAACTCCTTTATTTTGTCAAGTTTCAAAGAGCTACTACCAACCATGTTGGATTTAGAGTTCCAAATTCATCTATCTATATAGGAGAGAACAGAGGGAAACCTAAATATAAAAACTGCTACTGTAGACGAACGCTTCAACCTAGAAGAACAAAATTTGTGAGCCAAGTGGGATTTGTGTACTGATTATTACCACCAAGTATCATCAAGATTTGGTGAAAAAATATTTGCTGGAATTTCGGAAACTCGTTAATTCTTAGAAGGTTAGCAACCCCTCTCAATGAAAGTGCTTTTCCACAGTATGTGCCTAGGGCTACTTGAAGAGGAAACAAACCATAGAGACAAAACTGAGAACTCCTTTATTTTGTCAAGTTTCAAAGAGCTACTACAAACCATGTTGGATTTAGAGTTCCAAATTTATCTATCTATATAGGAGAGAACAGAGGGAAACCTAAATATAAAAACTGATACTGTACACGAACGCTTCAACCTAGAAGAACAAAATTTGGTGAGCCAAGTGGGAGTTGTGTACTGATCATTACCACCAAGTATCATCAAGATTGGGTGAAAAAATATTTGCTGGAATATCGGAAACTCATTAATTTTTAGAAGCCTGGCAGCCCCTCTCCATGAAAGTGCTTTTACACAGTCTGTGCCTAGGGCTACTTGAAAAGGAAACAAACTATAGAGACAAAACTGATAACTCCTTTATATTGTCAAGTTTCCAAGAGCTACTACGAACCATGTTGGATTTAGGGTTCCAAATTCATCTATCTATATAGGAGAGAGCAGAGGGAAACCTAAATATAAAAACTGATACTGTAGACGAATGCTTCAACCTAGAATAACAAAATTTGGTGAGCCAAGTAGGATTTGTGTGCTGATCATTACCACCAAGAATCATCAAGATTGGGTGAAAAAGTATTGGCTGGTATTTCGGAAACTCGTTAATTTTTAGTAGCTTGGCAACCCCTCTCAATGAAAGTGCTTTTCTACAGTATGTGCCTAGGGCTACTTGAAGAGGAAACAAACCATAGAGACAAAACTGAGAACTCCTTTATTTTGTCAAGTTTCAAAGAGCTACTACTAACCATGTTGGATTTAGAGTTCCAAATTCATCTATCTATATAGGAGAGAACAGAAGGAAACCTAAATATAAAAACTGCTACTGTACACGAAGGATTCAACCTAGAAGAACAAAATTTCGTGAGCCAAGTGGGATTTGTGTACTGATCGTGACCACCAAGTATCATCAAGATTGGGTGAAAAAATATTTGTTGGTGTTTCGGAAACTCGTTAATTCTTAGAAGCTTGGCAACCCCTCTCAATGAAAGTGCTTTTCTACCGTATGTGCCTAGGGCTACTTAAAGAGGAAACAAACCATAGAGTCAAAACTGAGAACTCCTTTATCTTGTCAAGTCTCAAAGAGCTACTACAAATCATGTTGGATTTAGAGTTCCAAATTGATCTATCTATATAGGAGCGATAGAGGGAAACCTAAATATAAAAACTGCTACTGTAGACGAACGCTTCAACCTAGAAGAACAAAATGTGGTGAGCCAAGTGGGATTTGTGTACTGATCATTACCACCAAGTATCATCAAGATTGGGTGAAAAAATATTTGCTGGAATATCGGAAACTCGTTAATTTTTAGAAGCCTGGCAGCCCCTCTCGATGAAAGTGCTTTTACACAGTCTGTGCCTAGGGCTACTTGAAAAGGAAACAAACTATAGAGACAAAACTGAGAACTCCTTTATATTGTCAAGTTTCCAAGAGCTACTATAAACCATGTTGGATTTAGAGTTCCAAATTCATCTATCTATATAGGAGAGAGCAGAGGAAAACCTAAATATAAAAACTACTACTGTAGACGAACGCTTCAACCTAGAAGAACAAAATTTGGTGAGCCAAGTGGGATTTGTGAACTGATCATTACTACCAAGTATCATCAAGATTGGTTGAAAAAATATTTGCTGGTATTTCGGAAACTCGTTAATTCTTAGAAGCCTGGCAACCCCTCTCAATGAAAGTGCTTTTCCACAGTCTGTGCCTAGGGCTATTTGATGAGGAAACAACCAATAGAGAAAAAACGGAGAACTACTTTATTTTGTCAAGTTTCAAAGAGCTACTACAAACCATGTTGGATTTAGAGTTCCAAATTCATCTATCTATAGTGGAGAGAGCAGAGGGAAACCTAAATATAAAAACTGCTACTGTAGACGAACGCTTCAACCTAGAATAACAAAATTTGGTGAGCCAAGTAGGATTTGTGTGCTGATCATTACCACCAAGTATCATCAAGATTGGGTGAAAAAGTATTGGCTGGTATTTCGGAAACTCGTTAATTTTTAGAAGCTTGGCAACCCCTCTCAATGAAAGTGCTTTTCTACAGTATGTGCCTAGGGCTACTTGAAGAGGAAACAAACCATAGAGACAAAACTGAGAACTCCTTTATTTTGTCAAGTTTCAAAGAGCTACTACTAACCATGTTGGATTTAGAGTTCCAAATTCATCTATCTATATAGGAGAGATCAGAAGGAAACCTAAATATAAAAACTGCTACTGTACACGAACGCTTCAACCTAGAAGAACAAAATTTCGTGAGCCAAGTGGGATTTGTGTACTGATCATTACCACCAAGTATCATCAAGATTGGGTGAAAAAATATTTGCTGGTATTTCGGAAACTCGTTAATTCTTAGAAGCCTGGCAACCCCTCTCAATGAAAGGGTTTTCCACAGTCTGTGCCAAGGTCTACTTGAAGAGGAAACAAACCATAGAGAAAAAACGGAGAACTCCTTTATTTTCTCAAGTTTCATCGAGCTACTACGAACCATGATGGATTTAGAGTTCAAAATTCATCAATCTATATAGGAGAGAACAGAGGGAAACCTAAATATAAATACTGATACTGTAGACGAACGCTTCAACCTAGAAGAACAAAATTTGGTGAGCCAAGTGGGATTTGTGTACTGATTATTACCACCAAGTATCATCAAGATTAGGTGAAAAGAGTTTTTGCTGGTATTTCGCACTAATTAATTCTTAGAAGTTTGGCAATCCTTCTCAATGAAAGTACTTTTCAACTGTCTGTGCCTAGGGTTACTTGAAGAGGAAACAAACCATAGAGACAAAACTGAGAACTCCTTTATTTTGTCAAGATTCAAAGAGCTACTACGAACCATAATGGATTTAGAGTTCCAAATTCATGTATCTATATAAGAGAGAGCAGAGGGAAACCTAAATATAAAAACTGCTACTGTAGACGAACACTTCAACCTAGAAGAACAAAATTTGGTGAGCCAAGTGGGATTTGTGTACTGATCATTACCACCGAGTATCATCAAGATTGGGTGAAAAAATATTTGCTGGTATTTCGGAAACTCGTTAATTCTTAGAAGCTTGGCAACCCCTCTCAATGAAAGTGCTTTTCCACAGTCTGTGCTTAGGGCTACTTAAAGAGGAAACAAACCATAGAGACAAAAATGAAAACTCCTTTATTTTGTCAAGTTTCAAAGAGCTACTAAAAACCATGTTGGATATATAGTTCCAAATTCATCTGTCTATATAGGAGAGCGCAGAGCGAAACCTAAATATAAAAACTGCTATAGTAGACGATCGCTGCAACCTAGAAGAACAAAATTTCGTGAGTCAAGTGGGATTTGTGTACTGATCATTACCACCAAGTATCATCAAGAATGGGTGAAAAAATATTTGCTGGTATTTCGGAAACTCATTAATTCTTAGAAGCTTGGCAACCCCTCTCAATAAAAGTGCTTTTCCACAGTCTGTGCCTAGGGCTACTTGAAGAGGAAACAAACCATAGAGATAAAACAGAGAACTCCTTTATTTTGTCAAGTTTCAAAGAGCTACTATGAACCATGTTGGATTTAGAGTTCCAAATTCATCTATCTATATAGGAGAGAGCAGAGGGAAACCTAAATATAAAAACTGCTTCTGTAGACGAACGCTTCAACCTAGAAGAACAAAATTTGGTGAGCCAAGTGGGATTTTTGTACTGATCATTATCACCAAGTATCATCAAGATTGGGTGAAAAAATATTAGCTGGTATTTCGGAAACTCGTTAATTCTTAGAAGCTTGGAAATCCCTCTCAATGAAATTGCTTTTCCACAGTCTGTGCCTAGGGATACTTGAAGAGGAAACAAACCATAGCTACAAAATTGAGAACTCCTTTATTTTGTCAAGTTTCAAAGAGCTTCTACGAACCATGTTGGATTATAATTCCAAATTCATCTATCTATATAGGATTAAGCAGAGCGAAACATAAATATAAAAACTGCTACTGTAGACGAACGCTTCAACCTAGAAGAACAAAATTTGGTGAGCCAAGTGGGATTTGTGTACTGAACTTTACCACTAAGTATCATCAAGATTGGGTGAAAAAGTTTTTGCTCGTATTTCGGAAACTCGTTAATTCTTAGACGCTTGGCAACCCCTCTCAATGAAAGTGCTATTCCACAGTCTGTGCCTAGGGCTTCTTGAAGAGGAAACAAACCATAGAGACAAAACTGAGAACTCCTCTATTTTGTAAAGTTTAAAAGAGCTACTGCAAACCATGTTGCATTTAGAGTTCCAAATTCATCTATCTATATAGGAGAGAACAGAGGGAAAACTAAATATAAAAACTACTACTGCAGATGAACGCTTCAACCTAGAAGAACAAAATTTGGTGAGCCAAGTGGGATTTCTGTTCTGATCATTACCACCAAGTATCATCAAGATTGGGTGAAAAAATATTTGCTGGTATTTGGGAAACTAGTTATTTCTTAGAAGCTTGGCAACCCCTCTCGATGAAAGTGCTTTTCCACAGTCTGTGCCTAGGGCTCCTTGAACAGGAAACAAACCATAGAGACAAAACTGAGAACTCCTTTATTTTGTCAAGTTTCAAAGAGCTTCTACGAACCATGTAGGATTTAGAGTTCCAATTTCATTTATCTATACAGGAGTGAGCAGAGGGAAACCTAAATATAAAAACTGCTACTGTAGACGAACGCTTCAACCTAGAAGAACAAATTTTGGTGAGCCAAGTGGGATTTGTGTTCTAATCATTACCACCAAGTATCATCAAGATTGGGTGAAAAAGTGTTTGCTCGTATTTCGGAAACTCGTTAATTCTTAGAAGCTTGGCAACCCCTCTCAATGAAAGTGCTTTTCCACAGACTGTGCCTAGGGCTACTTGAAGAGGAAACAAACCATTGAGACAAAACGGAGAACTCCTTTATTTTGTCAAGTTTCAAAGACCTACTACAAACCAGGTTGGATTTAGAGTTCCAAATTCATCTATCTATATAGGAGAGAGCAGAGGGAAACCTCAATATAAAAACTGCTACTGTAGACGAACGCTTCAACCTAGAAGAACAAAATTTGGTGAGCCAAGTGGGAGTTGTGTACTGATCATTACCACAACGGATCATCAAGATTGGGTAAAAAATATGTGCTGGAATATCGGAAACTCGTTAATTCTTAGAAGCTTGGCAGACCCTCTCGATGAAAGTGCTTTTCCACAGTCTATGCCTAGGGCTACTTGAAAAGGAAACTAACCATTGAGAAAAAACATAGAACTCCTTTATATTGTAAAGTTTCCAAGAGCTAATACGAACCATGTTGGATTTAGAGTTCCAAATTCATCTCTCTATATAGGAGAGAACAGAGGGAAACCTGAATATATAATTTGCTACTGTAGACGAACGCTTCAACCTAGAAGAACAAAATTTGGTGAGCCAAGTGGGACTTGTGTACTGATCATTACCAACAAGTATCATCAAGATTAGGTGAAAAGAATTTTTGCTGGTATTTCGCACTCGTTAATTCTTAGAAGTTTGGCAATCCTTCTCAATGAAAGTACTTTTCAACTGTCTGTGCCTAGGGCTACTTGAAGAGGAAACAAACCATAGAGACAAAACTGAGAACTCCTTTATTTTGTCAAGTTTCAAAGAGCTACTACGAACCATTTTGGATTTAGAGTTCCAAATTCATCTATCTATATAGGAGACAACAGAGGGAAACCTAAATATAAAAACTGACACTGTACACGAACGCTTCAACCTAGAAGAACAAAATTTCGTGAGCCAAGTAGGATTTGTGTACTGATTATTACCACCAAGTATCATCAAGATTGGGTGAAAAAATATTTGCTTTTATTTCGGAAACTCGTTAATTCTTAGAAGCTTGGCAACCCCTCTCAATGAAAGTGCTTTTCCACAGTCTGTGCCTAGGGCTACTTGAAGAGGAAACAAACCATAGAGACAAAACTGAGAACATTTTTATTTTGTAAAGTTTCAAAGAGCTACTACAAACCATGTTGGATTTAGAGTTCCAAATTCATCTATCTATATAGGAGAGAACAGAGGGAAAACTAAATATAAATACTACTACAGTAGATGAATGCTCCATCCTAGAAGAACAAAGTTTGGTGAGCCAAGTGGGATTTGTGTACTGATTATTACCACCAAGTATCATCAAGATTGGGTGAATAAATATTTGCTTTTATTTCAGAAACTCGTTAATTCTTAGAAGCTTGGCAACCCCTCTCAATGAAAGTGCTTTTCCACAGTCTGTGCCTAGGGCTACTAGAAGAGGAAACAAACCATAGAGACAAAACTGAGAACTCCGTTATTTTGTCAAGTTTCAAAGAGCTACTACTAACCATGTTGGATTTAGAGTTCCAAATTCATCTATCTATATAGGAGAGAACAGAAGGAAACCTAAATATAAAAACTGCTACTGTACACGAAGGCTTCAACCTAGAAGAACAAAATTTCGTGAGCCAAGTGGGATTTGTGTACTGATCATTACCACCAAGTATCATCAAGTTTGGGTGAAAAAAATATTTGCTGGTGTTTCGGAAACTCGTTAATTCTTAGAAGCTTGGCAACCACTCTCAATGAAAGTGCTTTTCCACAGTCTGTGCCTAGGGCTACTTGAAGAGGATACAAACCATAGGGACAAAACTGAGAACTCCTTTATTTTGTAAAGTTTCAAAGAGCTACTACAAACCATGTTGGATTTAGAGTTCCAAATTCATCTATCTATATAGGAGAGAACAGAGGGAAAAGTAAATATAAAAACTACTACTGTAGATGAATGCTCCAACCTAGAAGAACAAAATTTCCTGAGCCAAGTGGGATTTCTGAACTGATCATTACCACCAAGTATCATCAAGATTGGGTGAAAAAATATTTGCTTTAATTTCCGAAACTCGTTAATTCTTAGAAGCTTGGCAACCCCTCTCAATGAAAGTGCTTTTCCACAGGCTGTGCCTAGGGCTACTTGAAGAGGAAACAAACCATAGCTACAATACTGAGAACTCCTTATTTTGTCAAGTTTCAAAGAGCTACTACAAACCATATTGGATTTAGAGTTCCAAATTCATCTATCTATATAGGAGAGAGCAGAGGGAAACCTAAATATAAAAACTGCTACTGTAGACGAACGCTTCAACCTACAAGAATAAAATTTGGTGAGCCAAGTGGGAGTTGTGTACTGATCATTACCACTACGGATCATCAAGATTGGGTAAAAAATACGTGCTGGAATATCGGAAACTCGTTAATTCTTAGAAGCTTTGCAGCCCCTCTCGATGAAAGTGCTTTTCCACAGTCTATGCCTAGGGCTACTTGAAAAGGAAACTAACCATAGAGAAAAAACATGGAACTCCTTTATATTGTAAAGTTTCCAAGAGCTAATACGAACCATGTTGGATTTAGAGTTCCAAATTTATCTATCTATATAGGAGAGAACAGAGGGAAACCTAAATATATAAATTGCTACTGTAGACGAACGCTTCAACATAGAAGAACAAAATTTGGTGAGCCAAGTGAGACTTGTGTACTGATCATTACCACCAAGTATCATCAAGATTAGGTGAAAAGAGTTTTTGCTGGTATTTCGCACTAATTAATTCTTAGAAGTTTGGCAATCCTTCTCAATGAAAGTACTTTTCAACTGTCTATGCCTAGGGTTACTTGAAGAGGAAACAAACCATAGAGACAAAACTGAGAACTCCTTTATTTTGTCAAGATTCAAAGAGCTACTACGAACCATAATGGATTTAGAGTTCCAAATTCATGTATCTATATAAGAGAGAGCAGAGGGAAACCTAAATATAAAAACTGCTACTGTAGACGAACACTTCAACCTAGAAGAACAAAATTTGGTGAGCCAAGTGGGATTTGTGTACTGATCATTACCACCGAGTATCATCAAGATTGGGTGAAAAAATATTTGCTGGTATTTCGGAAACTCGTTAATTCTTAGAAGCTTGGCAACCCCTCTCAATGAAAGTGCTTTTCCACAGTCTGTGCTTAGGGCTACTTAAAGAGGAAACAAACCATAGAGACAAAACTGAAAACTCCTTTATTTTGTCAAGTTTCAAAGAGCTACTAAAAACCATGTTGGATATATAGTTCCAAATTCATCTGTCTATATAGAAGAGCGCAGAGCGAAACCTAAATATAAAAACTGCTATTGTAGACGATCGCTTCAACCTAGAAGAACAAAATTTCGTGAGTCAAGTGGGATTTGTGTACTGATCATTACCACCAAGTATCATCAAGAATGGGTGAAAAAATATTTGCTGGTATTTCGGAAACTCATTAATTCTTAGAAGCTTGGCAACCCCTCTCAATAAAAGTGCTTTTCCACAGTCTGTGCCTAGGGCTACTTGAAGAGGAAACAAACCATAGAGATAAAACAGAGAACTCCTTTATTTTGTCAAGTTTCAAAGAGCTACTATGAACCATGTTGGATTTAGAGTTCCAAATTCATCTATCTATATAGGAGAGAGCAGAGGGAAACCTAAATATAAAACTGCTTCTGTAGACGAACGCTTCAACCTAGAAGAACAAAATTTGGTGAGCCAAGTGGGATTTTTGTACTGATCATTATCAGCAAGTATCATCAAGATTGGGTGAAAAAATATTAGCTGGTATTTCGGAAACTCGTTAATTCTTAGAAGCTTGAAAATCCCTCTCAATGAAATTGCTTTTCCACAGTCTGTGCCTAGGGATACTTGAAGAGGAAACAAACCATAGCTACAAAATTGAGAACTCCTTTATTTTGTCAAGTTTCAAAGAGCTTCTACGAACCATGTTGGATTATAATTCCAAATTCATCTATCTATATAGGATTAAGCAGAGCGAAACATAATATAAAAACTGCTACTGTAGACGAACGCTTCAACCTAGAAGAACAAAATTTGGTGAGCCAAGTGGGATTTGTGTACTGAACTTTACAACTAAGTATCATCAAGATTGGGTGAAAAAGTTTTTGCTCGTATTTCGGAAACTCGTTAATTCTTAGACGCTTGGCAAGCCCTCTCAATGAAAGTGCTATTCCACAGTCTGTGCCTAGGGCTACTTGAAGAGGAAACAAACCATAGAGACAAAACTGAGAACTCCTCTATTTTGTAAAGTTTAAAAGAGCTACTGCAAACCATGTTGCATTTAGAGTTCCAAATTCATCTATCTATATAGGAGAGAACAGAGGGAAAACTAAATATAAAAACTACTACTGCAGATGAACGCTTCAACCTAGAAGAACAAAATTTGGTGAGCCAAGTGGGATTTCTGTTCTGATCATTACCACCAAGTATCATCAAGATTGGGTGAAAAAATATTTGCTGGTATTTGGGAAACTAGTTATTTCTTAGAAGCTTGGCAACCCCTCTCGATGAAAGTGCTTTTCCACAGTCTGTGCCTAGGGCTCCTTGAAGAGGAAACAAACCATAGAGACAAAACTGAGAACTCCTTTATTTTGTCAAGTTTCAAAGAGCTTCTACGAACCATGTAGGATTTAGAGTTCCAATTTCATTTATCTATACAGGAGTGAGCAGAGGGAAACCTAAATATAAAAACTGCTACTGTAGACGAACGCTTCAACCTAGAAGAACAAATTTTGGTGAGCCAAGTGGGATTTGTGTACTGATCATTACCACCAAGTATCATCAAGATTGGTTAAAAAATTATTTGCTGGTATTTCGGAAACTCATTAATTCTTAGAAGCGTGGCAACCCCTCTCGATAAAAGTGCTTTTCCACAGTCTGTGCCTTGGGCTACTTGAATAGGATACAAACCATAGAGACAAAACTGAGAACTCCTTTATTTTGTCAAGTTTCAAAGAGCTACTACGAACCATGTTGGATTTAGAGTTCCAAATCCATCTATCTATATAAGAGAGAGCAGAGGGAAACATAAATATAAAAACTGCTACTGTAGACGAACGCTTCAACCTAGAAGAACAAAATTTGGTGAGCCAAGTGGGATTTGTGAACTCATCATTACCACCAAGGATCATCATGATTGGGTGAAAAATATTTGCTGGAAAATCGGAAACTCGTTAATTCTTAGAAGCTTGGCAACCCTCTCGATGACAGTGCTTTTCAACAGTCTGTGCCTAGGGCTACTTGAAAATGAAACAAACTATAGAGAAAAAACTGAGAACTCCTTTGTATTGTCAAGTTTCCAAGAGCTACTTCAAACCATGTTGGATTTAGAGTTCCAAATTCATCTAACTATATAGGAGAGAACAGAAGGAAACCTAAATATAAAAACTGACACTGTAGACGAACGCTTCAACATAGAAGAACAAAATTTGGTGAGCCAAGTGGGATTGGTGAACTGATCATTACCACAAAGTATCATCAAGATTGGGTGAAAAAATATTTGCTGGTATTTCGGAAACTCGTTAATTCTTAGAAGCTTGGCAACCCCTCTCAATGAAAGTGCTTTTCCACAGTCTGTGCATAGGGCTACTTGAATAGGAAACAAAAAATAGAGACAAAACTGAGAACTCCTTTATTTTCTCAAGTTTCAAAGAGCTACTACAAACCATGTTGTATTTAGAGTTCCAAATTCATCTATCTATATAGGAGAGAACAGAGGGAAACCTAAATATAAAAACTGCTACTGTAGACGAACGCTTCAACCTAGAAGAACAAAATTTCGTGAGCCAAGTGGGATTTGTGTACTGATCATTACCACCAAGTATCTTGAAGATTTGGTGAAAAAATATTTGCTGGTATTTCGTAAACTCGATAATTCTTAGAAGCTTGGCAACCCCTCTCAATGAAAGTGCTTTTCCACAGTCTGTGCTTAGGGCTACTTAAAGAGGAAACAAACCATAGAGTCAAAACTGAGAACTCCTTTATTTTGTCAAGTTTCAAAGAGCTACTACACACCATGTTGGATTTAGAGTTCCATATTCATCTATCTATATAGGAGAGAACAGAGGGAAACCTAAATATAAAAACTGCTACTGTACACGAACGCTTCAACCTAGAAGAACAAAATTTCGTGAGCCAAGTGGGATTTGTGTACTGATCATTACCACCAAGTATCTTGAAGATTTGGTGAAAAAATATTTGCTGGTATTTCGTAAACTCGATAATTCTTAGAAGCTTGGCAACCCCTCTCAATGAAAGTGCTTTTCAACAGTCTGTGCTTAGGGCTACTTAAAGAGGAAACAAACCATAGAGACAAAACTGAGAACTCTTTTATTTTGTCAATTTTCAAAGAGCTACTACACACCATGTTGGATTTAGAGTTCCATATTCATCTATCTATATAGGAGAGAACAGAGGGAAACCTAAATATAAAAACTGCTACTGTAGACGAACGCTTCAACCTAGAAGAACAAAATTTGGTGAGCCAAGTTGGAGCTATGTACTGATCATTACCACTACGGATCATCAAGATTGGGTAAAAAAATATTTGCTGGAATATCGGAAACTTGTTAATTCTTAGAAGCTTGGTAGCCCGTCTCGATGAAAGTGCTTTTCCACAGTCTGTGCCTGGGGCTACTTGAAAAGGAAACAAACCATGGAGAAAAAACAGAGAACTCTTTTTATTGTCAAGTTTCCAAGAGCTAATACGAACCATGTTGGATTTAGAGTTTCAAATTCATCTCTGTATATAGGAGAGAACAGAGGGAAACCTAAATATAAAAACTGCTACTGTAGACGAACGCTTCAACCTAGAAGAACAAAATTTGGTGAGCCAAGTGGGATTTGTGTACTGATCATTACCACCAAGTATCATCAAGATTAGGTGAAAAAATTTTTGCTGGTATTTCGGAAACTGGTTAATTCTTAGAAGCTTGGCAACCCTTCTCAATTAAAGTAATTTTCAACTGTCTTTGCCTAGGGCTACTTGAAGAGGAAACAAACCATAGAGACAAAACTGAGAACTCCTTTATTTTGTCAAGATTCAAAGAGCTACTACGAACCATGTTGGATTTAGAGTTCCAAATTCATCTATCTATATAGGAGAGAGCAGAGGGAAACCTAAATATAAAAACTGCTTCTGTAGACGAACGCTTCAACCTAGAAGAACAAAATTTGGTGAGCCAAGTGGGATTTTTGTACTGATCATTATCACCAAGTATCATCAAGATTGGGTGAAAAAATATTAGCTGGTATTTCGGAAACTCGTTAATTCTTAGAAGCTTGGAAATCCCTCTCAATGAAATTGCTTTTCCACAGTCTGTGCCTAGGGCTACTTGAAGAGGATACAAACCATTATCACCAAGTATCATCAAGATTGGGTGAAAAAATATTAGCTGGTATTTCGGAAACTCGTTAATTCTTAGAAGCTTGGAAATCCCTCTCAATGAAATTGCTTTTCCACAGTCTGTGCCTAGGGATACTTGAAGAGGAAACAAACCATAGCTACAAAACTGAGAACTCCTTTATTTTGTCAAGTTTCAAAGAGCTTCTACGAACCATGTTGGATTATAGTTCCAAATTCATCTATCTATATAGGATTAAGCAGAGCGAAACATAAATATAAAAACTGCTACTGTAGACGAACGCTTCAACCTAGAAGAACAAAATTTGGTGAGCCAAGTGGGATTTGTGTACTGAACATTACCACTAAGTATCATCAAGATTGGGTGAAAAAGTTTTTGCTCGTATTTCGGAAACTCGTTAATTCTTAGACGCTTGGCAACCCCTCTCAATGAAAGTGCTATTCCACAGTCTGTGCCTAGGGCTTCTTGAAGAGGAAACAAACCATAGAGACAATACTGAGAACAGCTTTATTTTGTAAAGTTTAAAAGAGCTACTGCAAACCATGTTGCATTTAGAGTTCCAAATTCATCTATCTATATAGGAGAGAACAGAGGGAAAACTAAATATAAAAACTACTACTGCAGATGAACGCTTCAACCTAGAAGAACAAAATTTGGTGAGCCAAGTGGGATTTCTGTTCTGATCATTACCACCAAGTATCATCAAGATTGGGTGAAAAAATATTTGCTGGTATTTGGGAAACTAGTTAATTCTTAGAAGCTTGGCAACCCCTCTCGATGAAAGTGCTTTTCCACAGTCTGTGCCTAGGGCTACTTGAAGAGGAAACAAACCATAGAGACAAAACTGAGAACTCCTTTATTTTGTCAAGTTTCAAAGAGCTTCTACGAACCATGTTGGATTTAGAGTTCCAATTTCATTTATCTATACAGGAGTGAGCAGAGGGAAACCTAAATATAAAAACTACTACTGTAGACGAACGCTTCAACCTAGAAGAACAAATTTTGGTGAGCCAAGTGGGATTTGTGTTCTGATCATTACCACAAGTATCATCAAGATTGGGTGAAAAATGTTTGCTCGTATTTCGGAAACTCGTTAATTCTTAGAAGCTTGGCAACCCCTCTCAATGAAAGTGCTTTTCCACAGACTGTGCCTAGGGCTACTTGAAGAGGAAACAAACCATTGAGACAAAACGGAGAACTATTTATTTTGTCAAGTTTCAAAGACCTACTACAAACCAGGTTGGATTTAGAGTTCCAAATTCATCTATTTATATAGGAGAGAGCAGAGGGAAACCTCAATATAAAAACTGCTACTGTAGACGAACGCTTCAACCTAGAAGAACAAATTTTGGTGAGCCAAGTGGGATTTGTGTACTGATCATTACCACCAAGTATCATCAAGATTGGTTAAAAAAAATATTTGCTGGTATTTCGGAAACTCGTTAATTCGTAGAAGCTTGGCAACCCCTCTCGATAAAAGTGCTTTTCCACAGTCTGTGCCTTGGGCTACTTGAATAGGACACAAACCATAGAGACAAAACTGAGAACTCCTTTATTTTGTCAAGTTTCAAAGAGCTACTACGAACCATGTTGGATTTAGAGTTCCAAATCCATCTATCTATATAGGAGAGAGCAGAGGGAAACCTAAATATAAAAACTGCTACTGTAGACGAACGCTTCAACCTAGAAGAACAAAATTTGGTGAGCCAAGTGGGATTTGTGAACTGATCATTACCACCAAGGATCATCATGATTGGGTGAAAAATATTTGCTGGAAAATCGGAAACTCGTTAATTCTTAGAAGCTTGGCAACCCTCTCGATGACAGTGCTTTTCAACAGTCTGTGCCTAGGGCTACTTGAAAATGAAACAAACTATAGAGAAAAAACTGAGAACTCCTTTGTATTGTCAAGTTTCCAAGAGCTACTTCAAACCATGTTGGATTTAGAGTTCCAAAATCATCTAACTATATAGGAGAGAACAGAAGGAAACCTAAATATAAAAACTGCTACTGTTGACGAACGCTTCAACCTAGAAGATCATAATTTGGTGAGCCAAGTGGGATTTGTGTACTGATCATTACCACCAAGTATCATCAAGATTGGGTGAAAAAATATTTGCTGGTATTTCGGAAACTCGTTAATTCTTAGGAGGTTGGCAACCCTTCTCGATGAAAGTGCTTTTCCACAGTCTGTGCCTTGGGCTACTTGAATAGGAAACAAACCATAGAGAGAAAACTGAGAACTCCTTTATTTTGTCAAGTTTCAAAGAGCTACTACGAACCATGTTGGATATAGAGTTCCAAATTCATCTATCTATATAGGAGAGAGCAGAGGGAAACCTAAATATAAAAACTGCTACTGTAGGCGAAAGCTTCAACCTAGAAGAACAAAATTTGGTGAGCCAAGTGGGATTTGTGAACTGATCATTACCACCAAGGATCATCAAGATTGGGTGAAAAAATATTTGCTGGAAAATCGGAAACTCGTTAATTCTTAGAAGCTTGGCAGCCCCTCTCTTTGAAAGTGCTTTTCCACAGTCTGTGCCTAGGGCTACTTGAAAATGAAACAAACTATAGAGAAAAAACTGAGAACTCCTTTATATTGTCAAGTTTACAAGAGCTACTTCGAACCATGTTGGATTTAGAGTTCCAAATTTATCTAACTATATAGGAGAGAACAGAGGGAAACCTAAATATAAAAACTGATACTGTAGACGAACGCTTCAACTTAGAAGAACAAAATTTGGTGAGCCAAGTGGGATTTGTGTACTGATCATTATCACCAAGTATCATCAAGATTGGGTGAAAAAATATTAGCTGGTATTTCGGAAACTCCTTAATTCTTAGAAGCTTGGAAATCCCTCTCAATGAAATTGCTTTTCCACAGTCTGTGCCTAGGGCTACTTGAAGAGGAAACAAACCGTAGCTACAAAACTGAGAACTCCTTTATTTTGTCAAGTTTCAAAGATCTTCTACGAACCATGTTGGATTATAGTTCCAAATTCATCTATCTATATAGGAGTGAGCAGAGGGAAACATAAATATAAAAACTGCTACTGTAGACGAACGCTTCAACCTAGAAGAACAAAATTTGGTGACCAAGTGGGATTTGTGTACTGAACATTACCACTATGTATCATCAAGATTGGGTGTAAAAGTTTTTGCTCGTATTTCGGAAACTCGTTAATTCTTAGACGCTTGGCAACCCCTCTCAATGAAAGTGCTTTTCCACAGTCTGTGCCTAGGGCTTCTTGAAGAGGAAACAAACCATAGAGACAAAACTGAGAACTCCTTTATTTTGTAAAGTTTAAAAGAGCTACTGCAAACCATGTTGCATTTAGAGTTCCAAATACATCTATCTATATAGGAGAGAACAGAGGGAAAACTAAATATAAAAACTACTACTGCAGATGAACGCGTCAACCTAGAAGAACAAAATTTGGTGAGCCAAGTGGGATTTGTGTACTGATCATTACCACCAAGTATCATCAAGATTGGGTGAAAAAATATTTGCTGGTATTTGGGAAACTAGTTATTTCTTAGAAGCTTGGCAACCCCTCTCGATGAAAGTGCTTTTCCACAGTCTGTGCCTAGGGCTCCTTGAAGAGGAAACAAACCATAGAGACAAAACTGAGAACTCCTTTATTTTGTCAAGTTTCAAAGAGCTTCTACGAACTATGTTGGATTTAGAGTTCCAAATTCATCTATCTATACAGTAGTGAGCAGAGGGAAACCTAAATATAAAAACTGCTACTGTAGACGAACGCTTCAACCTTGAAGAACAAAATTTGGTGAGCTAAGAGGGATTTGTGTACTGATCATTACCACCAAGTATCATCAAGATTGGGTGAAAAAGTGTTTGCTCGTATTTCGGAAACTCGTTAATTCTTAGAAGCTTGGCAACCCCTCTCAATGAAAGTGTTTTTCCACAGACTGTGCCTAGGGCTACTTGAAGAGGAAACAAACCATTGAACAAAACTGAGAACTCCTTTATTTTGTCAAGTTTCAAAGAGCTACTACAAACCATGTTGGATTTAGAGTTCCAAATTCATCTATCTATTTAGGAGAGAGCAGAGGGAAACCTAAATATAAAAACTGCTACTGTAGGCGAACGCTTCAACCTAGAAGAACAAAATTTGGTGAGCCAAGTGGGATTTGTGAACTGATCATTACCACCAAGGATCATCAAGATTGGGTGAAAAAACATTTGCTGGAAAATCGGAAACTCGTTAATTCTTAGAAGCTTGGCTGCCCCTCTCGATGAAAGTGCTTTTCCACAGTCTGTGCCTAGGGCTACTTGAAAATGAAACAAACTATAGAGAAAAAACTGAGAACTTCTTTATATTGTCAAGTTTCCAAGAGCTACTTCGAAGCATGTTGGATTTGAGTTCCAAATTCATCTAGCTATATAGGAGAGAACAGAGGGAAAAATAAATATAAAAACTGCTACTGTAGACGAACGCTTCTACCTAGAAGAACAAAATTTGGTGAGCCAAGTGGGATTTGTGTACTGATCATTACCACCAAGTATCATCAAGATTAGGTGAAAAAATATTTGCTGGTATTTTGGAAACTCTTTAATTCTTAGAAGCGTGGCAACACTTCTCAATGAAAGTAATTTTCAACTGTCTGTGCCTAGGGCTACTTGAAGAGGAAACAAACCATAGAGACAAAACTGAGAACTCCTTTATTTTGTCAAGATTCAAAGAGCTACTACGAACCATGTTGGATTTAGGGTTACAAATTCATCTATCTATATAGGAGAGAGCAGAGGGAAACCTAAATATAAAAACTGCTACTGTAGACGAACGCTTCAACCTGGAAGAACAAAATTTGGTGAGCGAAGTGGGATTTGTGTACTGATCATTACCACCAAGTATCATCAAGATTGGTTAAAAAAAATATTTGCTGGTATTTCGGAAACTCGTTAATTCTTAGAAGCGTGGCAACCTCTCTCGATGAAAGTGCTTTTCCACAGTCTGTGCCTTGGGCTACTTGAATAGGAAACAAACCATAGAGACAAAACTGATAACTCCTTTATTTTGTCAAGTTTCAAAGAGCTACTACGAACCATGTTGGATTTAGAGTTCCAAATTCATCTATCTATATAGGAGAGAGCAGAGGGAACCTAAATATAAAAACTGCTACTGTAGGCGAAAGCTTCAACCTAGAAGAACAAAATTTGGTGAGCCAAGTGGGATTTGTGAACTGATCATTACTACCAAGGATCATCAAGATTGGGTGAAAAAATATTTGCTGGAAAATCGGAAACTCGTTAATTCTTAGAAGCTTGGCAGCCCCTCTCGTTGAAAGTGCTTTTCCACAGTCTGTGCCTAGGGCTACTTGAAAATGAAACAAACTATAGAGAAAAAACTGAGAACTCCTTTATATTGTCAAGTTTCCAAGAGCTACTTCGAACCATGTTGGATTTAGAGTTCCAAATTCATCTAAATATATAGGAGAGAACAGAGGGAAACCTAAATATAAAAACTGATACTGTAGACGAACGCTTCAACCTAGAAGAACAAAATTTGGTGAGCCAAGTGGGATTTGTGTACTGATCATTATCACCAAGTATCATCAAGATTGGGTGAAAAAATATTAGCTGGTATTTTGGAAACTCCTAAATTCTTAGAAGCTTGGAAATCCCTCTCAATGAAATTGCTTTTCCACAGTCTGTGCCTAGGGCTACTTGAAGAGGAAACAAACCGTAGCTACAAAACTGAGAACTCCTTTATTTTGTCAAGTTTCAAAGAGCTTCTACGAACCATGTTGGATTATTGTTCCAAATTCATCTATCTATATAGGAGTGAGCAGAGGGAAACATAAATATAAAAACTGCTACTGTAGACGAACGCTTCAACCTAGAAGAACAAAATTTGGTGACCAAGTGGATTTGTGTACTGAACATTACCACTATGTATCATCAAGATTGGGTGTAAAAGTTTTTGCTCTTATTTCGGAAACGTTAATTCTTAGACGCTTGGCAACCCCTCTCAATGAAAGTGCTTTTCCACAGTCTGTGCCTAGGGCTTCTTGAAGAGGAAACAAACCATAGAGACAAAACTGAGAACTCCTTTATTTTGTAAAGTTTAAAAGAGCTACTGCAAACCATGTTGCATTTAGAGTTCCAAATTCATCAATCTATATAGGAGAGAACAGAGGGAAAACTAAATATAAAAACTACTACTGCAGATGAACGCTTCAACCTACAAGAACAAAATTTGGTGAGCCAAGTGGGATTTGTGTACTGATCATTACCACAAAGTATCATCAAGATTGGGTGAAAAAATATTTGCTGGTATTTGGGAAACTAGTTATTTCTTAGAAGCTTGGCAACCCCTCTCGATGAAAGTGCTTTTCCACAGTCTGTGCCTAGGGCTCCTTGAAGAGGAAACAAACCATAGAGACAAAGACTGAGAACTCCTTTATTTTGTCAAGTTTCAAAGAGCTTCTACGAACCATATTGGATTATATTTCCAAATTCATCTATCTATATAGGAGTGAGCAGAGGGAAACATAAATATAAAAACTGCTACTGTAGACGAACGCTTCAACCTAGAAGAACAAAATTTGGTGAGCCAAGTGGGATTTGTGTACTGAACATTACCACTATGTATTATCAAGATTGGGTGAAAAAGTTTTTGCTCGTATTTCGGAAACTCGTTAATTCTTAGACGCTTGGCAAACCATCTCAATGAAAGTGCTTTTCCACAGTCTGTGCCTAGGGCTACTTGAAAATGAAACAAACTATAGAGAAAAAACTGAGAACTTCTTTATATTGTCAAGTTTCCAAGAGCTACTTCGAAGCATGTTGGATTTAGAGTTCCAAATTCATCTAACTATATAGGAGAGAACAGAGGGAAACCTAAATATAAAAACTGCTACTGTAGAAGAACGCTTCAACCTAGAAGAACAAAATTTGGTGAGCCAAGTGGGATTTGTGTACTGATCATGACCACCAAGTATCATCAAGATTAGGTGAAAAAATTTTTGCTGGTATTTCCGAAAATCGTTAATTCTTAGAGCTTGGCAACCCTTCTCAATGAAAGTAATTTTCAACTGTCTGTGCCTAGGACTACTTGAAGAGGAAACAAACCTTAGAGACATACTGAGAACTCCTTTATTTTGTCAAGATTCAAAGAGCTACTACGAACCATGTTGGATATAGAGTTACAAATTCATCTATCTATATACGAGAGAGCAGAGGGAAACCTAAATATAAAAACTGCTACTGTAGACGAACGCTTCAACCTAGAAGAACAAAATTTGGTGAGCCAAGTGGGATTTGTGTACTGATCATTACCACCAAGTATCATCAAGATTGGGTGAAAAAATATTTGCTGGTATTTCGGAAACTCGATAATTCTTAGAAGCTTTTCAACCCCTCTGAATGAAAGTGCTTTTCCACAGTCTGCGCCTACGGATACTTGAAGAGGAAACAAACAATAGAGACAAAACTGAGAACTCCTTTATTTTGTCAAGTTTCAAAGAGCTACTACACACCAAGTTGGATTTAGAGTTCCATATTCATCTATCTATATAGGAGAGAACAGAGGGAAACCTAAATATAAAAACTGCTACTGTAGAAGAACGTTTCAACCTAGAAGAACAAAATTTGGTGAGCCAAGTGGGATTTGTGTTCTGATCATTACCACCAAGTATCATCAAGATTGGCTGAAAAAATATTTGCTGGGATTTCGGAAACTCGTTAATTCTTAGAAGCTTGGCCAACCCTCTCAATGAAATTGCTTTTCCTCAATCTGTGCCTAGGGCTACTTGAAGAGGAAACAAACCATAGAGACAAAACTGAGAACTCCTTTATTTTGTCAAGTTTCAAAGAGCTACTACGAACCATGTTGGATTTAGAGTTCCAAATTCATCTATCTATATAGGAGAGAGCAGAGGGAAACCTAAATATAAAAACTGCTACTGTAGACGAACGCTTCAACCTGGAAGAACAAAATTTGGTGAGCCAAGTGGGATTTGTGTACTGATCATTACCACCAAGTATCATCAAGATTAGGTGAAAAAATTTTTGCTGGTATTTCCGAAAATCGTTAATTCTTAGAAGCTTGGCAACCCTTCTCAATGAAAGTAATTTTCAACTGTCTGTGCCTAGGACTACTTGAAGAGGAAACAAACCTTAGAGACATACTGAGAACTCCTTTATTTTGTCAAGATTCAAAGAGCTACTACGAACCATGTTGGATATAGAGTTACAAATTCATCTATCTATATACGAGAGAGCAGAGGGAAACCTAAATATAAAAACTGCTACTGTAGACGAACGCTTCAACCTAGAAGAACAAAATTTGGTGAGCCAAGTGGGATTTGTGTACTGATCATTACCACCAAGTATCATCAAGATTGGGTGAAAAAATAGTTGCTGGTATTTCAGAAACTCGATAATTCTTAGAAGCTTTTCAACCCCTCTGAATGAAAGTGCTTTTCCACAGTCTGCGCTTACGGATACTTGAAGAGGAAACAAACAATAGAGACAAAACTGAGAACTCCTTTATTTTGTCAAGTTTCAAAGAGCTACTACACACCAAGTTGGATTTAGAGTTCCATATTCATCTATCTATATAGGAGAGAACAGAGGGAAACCTAAATATAAAAACTGCTACTGTAGAAGAACGTTTCAACCTAGAAGAACAAAATTTGGTGAGCCAAGTGGGATTTGTGTTCTGATCATTACCACCAAGTATCATCAAGATTGGGTGAAAAAATATTTGCTGGGATTTCGGAAACTCGTTAATTCTTAGAAGCTTGGCCAACCCTCTCAATGAAATTGCTTTTCCTCAATCTGTGCCTAGGGCTACTTGAAGAGGAAACAAACCATAGAGACAAAACTGAGAACTCCTTTATTTTGTCAAGTTTCAAAGAGCTACTACGAACCATGTTGGATTTAGAGTTCCAAATTCATCTATCTATATAGGAGAGAGCAGAGGGAAACCTAAATATAAAAACTGCTACTGTAGACGAACGCTTCAACCTGGAAGAACAAAATTTGGTGAGCCAAGTGGGATTTGTGAACTGATCATTACCACCAAGGATCATCAAGATTGGGTGAAAAAATATTTGCTGGAAAATCGGAAACTCGTTAATTCTTAGAAGCTTGGCAGCCCCTCTCGTTGAAAGTGCTTTTCCACAGTCTGTGCCTAGGGCTACTTGAAAATGAAACAAACTATAGAGAAAAAACTGAGAACTCCTTTATATTTTCAAGTTTCCAAGAGCTACTTCGAACCATGTTGGATTTAGAGTTCCAAATTCATCTAACTATATAGGAGAGAACAGAGGGAAACCTAAATATAAAAACTGACACTGTAGACGAACGCTTCAACCTAGAAGAACAAAATTTGGTGAGCCAAGTGGGATTTGTGTACTGATCATTATCACCAAGTATCATCAAGATTGGGTGAAAAAATATTAGCTGGTATTTCGGAAACTCCTTAATTCTTAGAAGCTTGGAAATCCCTCTCAATGAAATTGCTTTTCCACAGTCTGTGCCTAGGGCTACTTGAAGAGGAAACAAACCGTAGCTACAAAACTGAGAACTCCTTTATTTTGTCAAGTTTCAAAGAGCTTCTACGAACCATGTTGGATTATAGTTCCAAATTCATCTATCTATATAGGAGTGAGCAGAGGGAAACATAAATATAAAAACTGCTACTGTAGACGAACGCTTCAACCTAGAAGAACAAAATTTGGTGACCAAGTGGGATTTGTGTACTGAACATTACCACTATGTATCATCAAGATTGGGTGTAAAAGTTTTTGCTCGTATTTCGGAAACTCATTAATTCTTAGACGCTTGGCAACCCCTCTTAATGAAAGTGCTTTTCCACAGTCTGTGCCTAGGGCTTCTTGAAGAGGAAACAAACCATAGAGACAAAACTGAGAACTCCTTTATTTTGTAAAGTTTAAAAGAGCTACTGCAAACCATGTTGCATTTAGAGTTCCAAATTCATCTATCTATATAGGAGAGAACAGAGGGAAAACTAAATATAAAAACTACTACTGCAGATGAACGCTTCAACCTAGAAGAACAAAATTTGGTGAGCCAAGTGGGATTTGTGTACTGATCATTACCACCAAGTATCATCAAGATTGGGTGAAAAAATATTTGCTGGTATTTGGGAAACTAGTTATTTCTTAGAAGCTTGGCAACCCCTCTCGATGAAAGTGCTTTTCCACAGTCTGTGCCTAGGGCTCCTTGAAGAGGAAACAAACCATAGAGACAAAACTGAGAACTCCTTTATTTTGTCAAGTTTCAAAAGCTTCTATGAACTATGTTGGATTTAGAGTTCCAAATTCATCTATCTATACAGGAGTGAGCAGAGGGAAACCTAAATATAAAAACTGCTACTGTAGACGAACGCTTCAACCTAGAAGAACAAAATTTGGTGAGCTAAGAGGGATTTGTGTACTGATCATTACCACCAAGTATCATCAAGATTGGGTGAAAAAGTGTTTGCTCGTATTTCGGAAACTCGTTAATTCTTAGAAGCTTGGCAACCCCTCTCAATGAAAGTGTTTTTCCACAGACTGTGCCTAGGGCTACTTGAAGAGGAAACAAACCATTGAACAAAACTGAGAACTCCTTTATTTTGTCAAGTTTCAAAGAGCTTCTACAAACCATGTTGGATTTAGAGTTCCAAATTCATCTATCTATATAGGAGAGAGCAGAGGGAAACCTAAATATAAAAACTGCTACTGTAGGCGAACGCTTCAACCTAGAAGAACAAAATTTGGTGAGCCAAGTGGGATTTGTGAACTGATCATTACCACCAAGGATCATCAAGATTGGGTGAAAAAACATTTGCTGGAAAATCGGAAACTCGTTAATTCTTAGAAGCTTGGCTGCCGCTCTCGATGAAAGTGCTTTTCCACAGTCTGTGCCTAGGGCTACTTGAAAATGAAACAAACTATAGAGAAAAAACTGAGAACTTCTTTATATTGTCAAGTTTCCAAGGTCTACTTCGAACCATGTTGGATTTGAGTTCCAAATTCATCTAGCTATATAGGAGAGAACAGAGGGAAACCTAAATATAAAAACTGCTACTGTAGACGAACGCTTCTACCTAGAAGAACAAAATTTGGTGAGCCAAGTGGGATTTGTGTACTGATCATTACCACCAAGTATCATCAAGATTAGGTGAAAAAATATTTGCTGGTATTTTGGAAACTCGTTAATTCTTAGAAGCTTGGCAACCCTTCTCAATGAAAGTAATTTTCCACTGTCTGTGCCTAGGGCTACTTGAAGAGGAAACAAACCATAGAGACAAAACTGAGAACTCCTTTATTTTGTCAAGATTCAAAGAGCTACTACGAACCATGTTGGATTTAGAGTTACAAATTCATCTATCTATATACGAGAGAGCAGAGGGAAACCTAAATATAAAAACTGCTACTGTAGACGAACGCTTCAACCTAGAAGAACAAATTTTGGTGAGCCAAGTGGGATTTGTGTACTGATCATTATCACCAAGTATCATCATGATTGGGTGAAAAAATATTTGCTGGTATTTCGGAAACTCGTTAATTCTTAGAAGCTTGGAAATCCCTCTCAATGAAATTGCTTTTCCACAGTCTGTGCCTAGGGCTACTTGAAGAGGAAACAAACCGTAGCTACAAAACTGAGAACTCCTTTATTTTGTCAAGTTTCAAAGAGCTTCTACGAACCATGTTGGAATATAGTTCCAAATTCATCTATCTATATAGGAGTGAGCCGAGGGAAACATAAATATAAAAACTGCTACTGTAGACGATCGCTTCAAACTAGAAGAACAAAATTTGGTGAGCAAAGTGGGATTTGTGGACTGAACATTACTACTATGTATCATCAAGATTGGGTGAAAAAGTTTTTGCTCGTATTTCGGAAACTTGTTAATTCTTAGACGCTTGGCAACCCCTCTCAATGAAAGTGCTTTTCCACAGTCTGTGCCTAGGGCTACTTGAAGAGGAAACAAACCATAGAGACAAAACTGAGAACTCCTTTATTTTGTAAAGTTTAAAAGAGCTACTACAAACCATGTTGCATTTAGAGTTCCAAATTCATCTATCTATATAGGAGAGAACAGAGGGAAAACTAAATATAAAAACTACTACTGCAGATGAACGCTTCAACCTAGAAGAACAAAATTTTTATGAGTCAAGTGGGATTTGTGTACTGATCATTACCACAAAGTATCATCAAGATTGGGTGAAAAAATATTTGCTGGTATTTGGGAAACTAGTTATTTCTTAGAAGCTTGGCAACCCCTCTCCATGAAAGTGCTTTTCCACAATCTGTGCCTTGGGCTCCTTGAAGAGGAAACAAACCATTGAGACAAAACTGAAAACTCCTTTATTTTGTCAAGTTTCAAAGAGCTTCTACGAACCATGTTGGATTATAGTTCCAAATTCATCTATCTATATAGGAGTGAGCAGAGGGAAACATAAATATAAAAACTGCTACTGTAGACGAACGCTTCAACCTAGAAGAACAAAATTTGGTGAGCCAAGTGGGATTTGTGTACTGAACATTACCACTATGTATCATCAAGATTGGGTGAAAAAGTTTTTGCTCGTATTTCGGAAACTCGTTAATTCTTAGACGCTTGGCAAACCATCTCAATGAAAGTGCTTTTCCACAGTCTGTGCCTAGGGCTACTTGAAAATGAAACAAACTATAGAGAAAAAACTGAGAACTTCTTTATATTGTCAAGTTTCCAAGAGCTATTTCGAAGCATGTTGGATTTAGAGTTCCAAATTCATCTAACTATATAGGAGAGAACAGAGGGAAACCTAAATATAAAAACTGCTACTGTAGAAGAACGCTTCAACCTAGAAGAACAAAATTTGGTGAGCCAAGTGAGATTTGTGTACTGATCATTACCACCAAGTATCATCAAGATTAGGTGAAAAAATTTTTGCTGGTATTTCCGAAAATCGTTAATTCTTAGAAGCTTGGCAACCCTTCTCAATGAAAGTAATTTTCAACTGTCTGTGCCTAGGACTACTTGAAGAGCAAACAAACCTTAGAGACATACTGAGAACTCCTTTATTTTGTCAAGATTCAAAGAGCTACTACGAACCATGTTGGATATAGAGTTACAAATTCATCTATCTATATACGAGAGAGCAGAGGGAAACCTAAATATAAAAACTGCTACTGTAGACGAACGCTTCAAGCTAGAAGAACAAAATTTGGTGAGCCAAGTGGGATTTGTGTACTGATCATTACCACCAAGTATCATCAAGATTGGGTGAAAAAATATTTGCTGGTATTTCGGAAACTCGATAATTCTTAGAAGCTTTTCAACCCCTCTGAATGAAAATGCTTTTCCACAGTCTGCGCTTACGGATACTTGAAGAGGAAACAAACAATAGAGACAAAACTGAGAACTCCTTTATTTTGTCAAGTTTCAAAGAGCTACTACACACCAAGTTGGATTTAGAGTTCCATATTCATCTATCTATATAGGAGAGAACAGAGGGAAACCTAAATATAAAAACTGCTACTGTAGAAGAACGTTTCAACCTAGAAGAACAAAATTTGGTGAGACAAGTGGGATTTGTGTTCTGATCATTACCACCAAGTATCATCAAGATTGGGTGAAAAAATATTTGCTGGGATTTCGGAAACTCGTTAATTCTTAGAAGCTTGGCCAACCCTCTCAATGAAATTGCTTTTCCTCAGTCTGTGCCTAGGGCTACTTTAAGAGGAAACAAACCATAGAGACAAAACTGAGAACTCCTTTATTTTGTCAAGTTTCAAAGAGCTACTACGAACCATGTTGGATTTAGAGTTCCAAATTCATCTATCTATATAGGAGAGAACAGAGGGAAACCTAAATATAAAAACTGCTACTGTAGGCGAACGCTTCAACCTAAAAGAACAAAATTTGGTGAGCCAAGTGGGATTTGTGAACTGATCATTACCACCAAGATCTTCAAGATGGGTGAAAAAATATTTGCTGGAAAATAGGAAAATCGTTAATTCTTAGAAGTTTGGCAGCCCCTCTCGATGAAAGTGCTTTTCCACAGTCTGTGCCTAGGGCTACTTGAAAATGAAACAAAGTATAGAGAAAAAACTGAGAACTTCTTTATTTTGTCAAGTTTCCAAGAGCTACTTCGAACCTAGTTGGATTTAGAGTTCCAAATTCATCTAGCTATATAGGAGAGAACAGAGGAAAACCTAAATATGAAAACTGCTACTGTAGACGAACGCTTCAACCTAGAAGAACAAAAATTGGTGAGCCAAGTGGGATTTGTGTACTGATCATTACCACCAAGTATCATCAAGATTAGGTGAAAAAATTTTGCTGGTATTTCGGAAACTCGTTAATTCTTAGAAGCTTGGCAACCCTTCTCAATGAAAGTGATTTTCAACTGTCTGTGCCTAGGGCTACTTGAAGAGGAAACAAACCATAGAGACAAAACTGAGAACTCCTTTATTTTGTCAAGATTCAAAGAGCTACTACGAACCATGTTGTATTTAGAGTTCCAAATTCATCTATCTATATATGAGAGAGCAGAGGGAAACCTAAATATAAAAACTGCTACTGTAGACGAACGCCTCAACCTAGAAGAACAAATTTTGGTGAGCCAAGTGGGATTTGTGTACTGATCATTATCACCAAGTATCATCAAGATTGGGTGAAAAAATATTTGCTGGTATTTCGGAAACTCGTTAATTCTTAGAAGCTTGGAAATCCCCTTCAATGAAATTGCTTTTCCACAGTCTGTGCCTAGGGCTACTTGAAGAGGAAACAAACCATAGCTACAAAACTGAGAACTCCTTTATTTTGTCAAGTTTCAAAGAGCTACTACGAACCATGTTGGATTTAGAGTTCCAAATTCATCTATCTATATAGGAGAGAGCAGAGGGAAACCTAAATATAAAAACTGCTACTGTAGACGAACGCTTCAACCTGGAAGAACAAAATTTGGTGAGCCAAGTGGGATTTGTGTACTGATCATTACCACCAAGTATCATCAAGATTGGTTAAAAAAAATATTTGCTGGTATTTCGGAAACTCGTTAATTCTTAGAAGCGTGGCAACCCCTGTCGATGAAAGTGCTTTTCCACAGTCTGTGCCTTGGGCTACTTGAATAGGAAACAAACCATAGAGACAAAACTGAGAACTCCTTTATTTTGTCAAGTTTCAAAGAGCTACTACGAACCATGTTGGATTTAGAGTTCCAAATTCATTTATCTATATAGGAGAGAGCAGAGGGAAACCTAAATATAAAAACTGCTACTGTAGGCGAAAGCTTCAACCTAGAAGAACAAAATTTGGTGAGCCAAGTGGGATTTGTGAACTGATAATTACCAACAAGGATCATCAAGATTGGGTGAAAAAATATTTGCTGGAAAATGGGAAACTCGTTAATTCTTAGAAGCTTGGCAGCCCCTCTCGTTGAAAGTGCTTTTCCACAGTCTGTGCCTAGGGCTACTTGAAAATGAAACAAACTATAGAGAAAAAACTGAGAACTCCTTTATATTGTCAAGTTTCCAAGAGCTACTTCGAACCATGTTGGATTTAGAGTTCCAAATTCATCTAAATATATAGGAGAGAACAGAGGGAAACCTAAATATAAAAACTGATACTGTAGACGAACGCTTCAACCTAGAAGAACAAAATTTGGTGAGCCAAGTGGGATTTGTGTACTGATCATTATCACCAAGTATCATCAAGATTGGGTGAAAAAATATTAGCTGGTATTTCGGAAACTCCTTAATTCTTAGAAGCTTGGAAATCCCTCTCAATGAAATTGCTTTTCCACAGTCTGTGCCTAGGGATACTTGAAGAGGAAACAAACCGTAGCTACAAAACTGAGAACTCCTTTATTTTGTCAAGTTTCAAAGAGCTTCTACGAACGATGTTGGATTATTGTTCCAAATTCATCTATCTATATAGGAGTGAGCAGAGGGAAACATAAATATAAAAACTGCTACTGTAGACGAACGCTTCAACCTAGAAGAACAAAATTTGGTGACCAAGTGGGATTTGTGTACTGAACATTACCACTATGTATCATCAAGATTGGGTGTAAAAGTTTTTGCTCGTATTTCGGAAACTCGTTAATTCTTAGACGCTTGGCAACCCCTCTCAATGAAAGTGCTTTTCCACAGTCTGTGCCTAGGGCTTCTTGAAGAGGAAACAAACCATAGAGACAAAACTGAGAACTCCTTTATTTTGTAAAGTTTAAAAGAGCTACTGCAAACCATGTTGCATTTAGAGTTCCAAATTCATCTATCTATATAGGAGAGAACAGAGGGAAAACTAAATATAAAAACTACTACTGCAGATGAACGCTTCAACCTAGAAGAACAAAATTTGGTGAGCCAAGTGGGATTTGTGTACTGATCATTACCACCAAGTATCATCAAGATTGGGTGAAAAAATATTTGCTGGTATTTGGGAAACTAGTTATTTCTTAGAAGCTTGGCAACCCCTCTCGATGAAAGTGCTTTTCCACAGTCTGTGCCTAGGGCTCCTTGAAGAGGAAACAAACCATAGAGACAAAACTGAGAACTCCTTTATTTTGTCAAGTTTCAAAGAGCTTCTACGACCATGTTGGATTATAGTTCCAAATTCATCTATCTATATAGGAGTGAGCAGAGGGAAACATAAATATAAAAACTGCTACTGTAGACGAACGCTTCAACCTAGAAGAACAAAATTTGGTGAGCCAAGTGGGATTTGTGTACTGAACATTACCACTATGTATCATCAAGATTGGGTGAAAAAGTTTTTGATCGTATTTCGGAAACTCGTTATTTCTTAGACGCTTGGCAAACCATCTCAATGAAAGTGCTTTTCCACAGTCTGTGCCTAGGGCTACTTGAAAATGAAACAAACTATAGAGAAAAAACTGAGAACTTCTTTATATTGTCAAGTTTCCAAGAGCTACTTCGAAGCATGTTGGATTTAGAGTTCCAAATTCATCTAACTATATAGGAGAGAACAGAGGGAAACCTAAATATAAAAACTGCTACTGTAGAAGAACGCTTCAACCTAGAAGAACAAAATTTGGTGAGCCAAGTGGGATTTGTGTACTGATCATTACCACCAAGTATCATCAAGATTAGGTGAAAAAATTTTTGCTGGTATTTCCGAAAATCGTTAATTCTTAGAAGCTTGGCAACCCTTCTCAATGAAAGTAATTTCAACTGTCTGTGCCTAGGACTACTTGAAGAGGAAACAAACCTTAGAGACATACTGAGAACTCCTTTATTTTGTCAAGATTCAAAGAGCTACTACGAACCATGTTGGATATAGAGTTACAAATTCATCTATCTATATACGAGAGAGCAGAGGGAAACCTAAATATAAAAACTGCTACTGTAGACGAACGCTTCAACCTAGAAGAACAAAATTTGGTGAGCCAAGTGGGATTTGTGTACTGATCATTACCACCAAGTATCATCAAGATTGGGTGAAAAAATATTTGCTGGTATTTCGGAAACTCGATAATTCTTAGAAGCTTTTCAACCCCTCTGAATGAAAGTGCTTTTCCACAGTCTGCGCTTACGGATACTTGAAGAGGAAACAAACAATAGAGACAAAACTGAGAACTCCTTTATTTTGTCAAGTTTCAAAGAGCTACTACACACCAAGTTGGATTTAGAGTTCCATATTCATCTATCTATATAGGAGAGAACAGAGGGAAACCTAAATATAAAAACTGCTACTGTAGAAGAACGTTTCAACCTAGAAGAACAAAATTTGGTGAGCCAAGTGGGATTTGTGTTCTGATCATACCACCATGTATCATCAAGATTGGGTGAAAAAATATTTGCTGGGATTTCGGAAACTCGTTAATTCTTAGAAGCTTGGCCAACCCTCTCAGTGAAATTGCTTTTCCTCAGTCTGTGCTTAGGGCTACTTGAAGAGGAAACAAACCATAGAGACAAAACTGAGAACTCCTTTATTTTGTCAAGTTTCAAAGAGCTACTACGAACCATGTTGGATTTAGAGTTCCAAATTCATCTATCTATATAGGAGAGAACAGAGGGAAACCTAAATATAAAAACTGCTACTGTAGGCGAACGCGTCAACCTAGAAGAACAAAATTTGGTGAGCTAAGAGGGATTTGTGTACTGATCATTACCACCAAGTATCATCAAGATTGGATGAAAAAGTGTTTGTTCGTATTTCAGAAACTCGTTAATTCTTAGAAGCTTGGCAACCCCTCTCAATGAAAGTGTTTTTCCACAGACTGTGCCTAGGGCTACTTGAAGAGGAAACAAACCATTGAACAAAACTGAGAACTCCTTTATTTTGTAAAGTTTCAAAGAGCTACTACACACCATGTTGGATTTAGAGTTCCAAATTCATCTATCTATATAGGAGAGAGCAGAGGGAAACCTAAATATAAAAACTGCTACTGTAGGCGAACGCTTCAACCTAGAAGAACAAAATTTGGTGAGCCAAGTGGGATTTGTGAACTGATCATTACCACCAAGGATCACCAAGATTGGGTGAAAAAATATTTGCTGGAAAATCGGAAACTCGTTAATTCTTAGAAGCTTGGCAGCCCCTCTCGATGAAAGGGCTTTTCCACAGTGTGTGCCTAGGGCTACTTGAAAATGAAACAAACTATACAGAAAAAACTGAGAACTTCTTTATATTGTCAAGTTTCCAAGAGCTACTTCGAACCATGTTGGATTTGAGTTCCAAATTCATCTAACTATATAGGAGAGAACAGAGGGAAACCTAAATATAAAAACTGCTACTGTAGAAGAACGCTTCAACCTAGAAGAACAAAATTTGCTGAGCCAAGTGGGATTTGTGTACTGATCATTACCACCAAGTATCATCAAGATTATGTGAAAAAATTTTTGCTGTTATTTCGGAAACTCGATAATTCTTAGAAGCATGGCAACCCTTCTCAATGAAAGTAATTTTCAACTCTGTGCCTAGGGCTACTTGACAAGGAAACAAACCATTGAGTCAAAACTGAGAACTCCTTTATTTTGTCAAGTTTCAAAGAGCTACTACGAACCATGGTGGATTTAGAGTTCCAAATTCATCTATCTATATAGGAGACAACAGAGGGAAACCTAAATATAAAAACTGCTACTGTAGACGAACGCTTCAACCTAGTAGAACAAATTTTGGTGAGAAAAGTGGGATTTGTGTACTGATCATTACCACCAAGTATCATCAAGATTGGTTAAAAAAAATATTTGCTGGTATTTCGGAAACTCGTTAATTCTTAGAAGCGTGGCAACCCCTCTCAAAGAAATTGCTTTTCCACCGTCTGCGCCTAAGGCTACTTGAAGAGGAAACAAACCATAGAGACAAAAATGAGAACTCCTTTATTTTGTCAAGTTTCAAAGAGCTACTACGAACCATGTTGGATTTAGAGTTCCAAATTCATCTATCTATATAGGAGAGAGCAGAGGGAAACCTAAATATAAAAACTGCTACTGTAGGCGAACGCTTCAACCTAGAAGAACAAAATTTGGTGAGCCAAGTGGGATTTGTGAACTGATCATTACCACCAAGTATCATCAAGATTAGGTGAAAAAATTTTTGCTGGTATTTCGGAAACTCGTTAAATCTTAGAAGCTTGCCAACCCTTCTCAATGAAAGTAATTTTCAACTGTCTGTGCCTAGGGCTACTTGAAGAGGAAACAAACCATAGAGACAAAACTGAGAACTCCTTTATTTTGTCAAGATTCATAGAGCTACTACGAACCATGTTGGATTTAGAGTTACAAATTCATCTATCTATATACGAGAGAGCAGAGGGAAACCTAAATATAAAAACTGCTACTGTAGACGAACGCTTCAACCTCGAAGAACAAATTTTGGTGAGCCAAGTGGGATTTGTGTACTGATCATTATCACCAAGTATCATCAAGATTGGGTGAAAATATATTTGCTGGTATTTCGGAAACTCGTTAATTCTTAGAAGCTTGGAAATCCCTCTCAATGAAATTGCTTTTCCACAGTCTGTGCCTAGGGCTACTTGAAGAGGAAACAAACCGTAGCTACAAAACTGAGAACTCCTTTATTTTGTCAAGTTTCAAAGAGCTTCTACGAACCATGTTGGATTATAGTTCCAAATTCATCTATCTATATAGGAGTGAGCAGAGGGAAACATAAATATAAAAACTGCTTCTGTAGACGAACGCTTCAACCTAGAAGAACAAAATTTGGTGAGCCAAGTGGGATTTGTGTACTGAACATTACCACTATGTATCATCAAGATTGGGTGAAAAAGTTTTTGCTCGTATTTCGGAAACTCGTTAATTCTTAGAAGCTTGGCAACCCCTCTCAATGAAAGTGTTTTTCCACAGACTGTGCCTAGGGCTACTTGAAGAGGATACAAACCATTGAGAAAAAACTGAGAACTCCTTTATTTTGTCAAGTTTCAAAGAGCTACTACGAACCATGTTGGATTTAGAGTTCCAAATTCATCTATCTATATAGGAGAGAGCAGAGGGAAACCTAAATATAAAAACTGCTACTGTAGGTGAACGCTTCGACCTAGAAGAACAAAATTTGGTGAGCCAAGTGGGATTTGTGAACTGATCATTACCACCAAGGATCATCAAGATGGGTGAAAAAATATTTGCTGGAAAACCGGAAACTCGTTAATTCTTAGAAGCTTGGCAGCCCCTCTCGATGAAAGTAATTTTCAACTGTCTGTGCCTAGGGCTACTTGAAGAGGAAACAAACCATAGAGACAAAACTGAGAACTCCTTTATTTTGTCAAGATTCAAAGAGCTACTACGAACCATGTTGGATTTAGAGTTACAAATTCATCTATCTATATACGAGAGAGCAGAGGAAAACCTAAATATAAAAACTGCTACTGTAGACGAACGCTTCAACCTAGAAGAACAAATTTTGGTGAGCCAAGTGGGATTTGTGTACTGATCATTATCACCATGTATCATCAAGATTGGGTGAAAAAATATTTGCTGGTATTTCGGAAACTCGTTAATTCTTAGAAGCTTGGAAATCCCTCTCAATGAAATTGCTTTTCCACAGTCTGTGCCTAGGGCTACTTGAAGAGGAAACAAACCATAGCTACAAAACTGAGAACTCCTTTATTTTGTCAAGTTTCAAAGAGCTTCTACGACCATTGTTGGATTATAGTTCCAAATTCACCTATCTATATAGGAGTGAGCAGAGGGAAACATAAATATAAAAACTGCTACTGTAGACGAACGCTTCAACCTAGAAAAACAAAATTTGGTGAGCCAATGGGATTTGTGTACTGAACATTACCACTATGTATCATCAAGATTGGGTGAAAAAGTTTTTGCTCGTATTTCGGAAACTCGTTAATTCTTAGAAGCTTGGCAACCCCTCTCGATGAAAGTGCTTTTCCACAGTCTGTGCCTATTGCTACTTGAAGAGGAAACAAACCATAAAGACAAAACTGAGAAGTCCTTTATTTTGTCAAGTTTCAAGGAGCTACTACGAACCATGTTGGATTTAGAGTTCCAAATTCATCTATCTATATAGGAGACAACAGAGGGAAACCTAAATATAAAAACTGACACTGTAGACGAACGCTTCATCATAGAAGAACAAAATTTGGTGAGCCAAGTGGGATTTGTGAACTGATCATTACCACCAAGTATCATCAAGATTGGGTGAAAAAATATTTGCTGGTATTTCGGAAACTCGTTAATTCTTAGAAGCTTGGCAACCCCTCTCAATGAAAGTGCTTTTCCACAGTCTGTGCATAGGGCTACTTGAATAGGAAACAAAGAATAGAGACAAAACTGAGAACTCCTTTATTTTGTCAAGTTTCAAAGACCTACTACAAACCATGTTAGATTTAGAGTTCCAAATTCATCTATCTATATAGGAGAGAACAGAGGGAAACCTAAATATAAAAACTGCTACTGTACACGAATGCTTCAACCTAGAAGAACAAAATTTCGTGAGCCAAGTGGGATTTGTGTACTGATCATTACCACCAAGTATCTTGAAGATTGGGTGAAAAAATATGTGCTGGTATTTCGTAAACTCGATAATTCTTAGAAGCTTGGAAATCCCTCTCATTGAAATTGCTTTTCCACAGTCTGTGCCTAGGGCTGCTTGAAGAGAAACAAACCATTGAGACAAAACTGAGAACTCCTTTATTTTGTCAAGTTTCAAAGAGCTACTACAAACCATGTTGGATTTAGAGTTCCAAATTCATCTATCTATATAGGAGAGAGCAGAGGGAAACCTAAATACAAAAACTGCTACTGTAGACGAACGCTTCAACCTAGAAGAACAAATTTTGATGAGCCAAGTGGGATTTGTGTACTGATCATTACCACCAAGTATCATCAAGATTGGTTAAAAAAAATATTTGCTGGTATTTCGGAAACTCGTTAATTCTTAGAAGCTTGGCAACCCCTCTCGATGAAAGTGCTTTTCCACAGTCTGTGCCTTGGGCTACTTGAATAGGAAACAAACCATAGAGACAAAACTGAGAACTCCTTTATTTTGTCAAGTTTCAAACAGCTTCTACGAACTATGTTGGATTTAGAGTTCCAAATTCATCTATCTATATAGGAGAGAGCAGAGTGAAACCTAAATATAAAAACTGCTACTGTAGGCGAACGCTTCAACCTAGAAGAACAAAATTTGGTGAGCCAAGTGGGATTTCTGAACTGATCATTGCCACCAAGGATCATCAAGATTGGGTGAAAAAATATTTGCTGGAAAATTGGAAACTCGTTAATTCTTAGAAGCTTGGCAGCCCCTCTCGATGAAAGTGCTTTTCCACAGTCTGTGCCTAGGGCTACTTGAAAATGAAACAAACTATAGAGAAAAAACTGAGAACTTCTTTATATTGTCAAGTTTATTAGAGCTACTTCGAACCATGTTGGATTTAGAGTTCCAAATTCATCTATCTATATAGGAGAGAACAGAGTGAAACCTAAATATAAAAACTGCTACTGTAGACGAACGCTTCAACCTAGAAGAACAAAATTTGGTGAGCCAAGTGGGATTTGTGTACTGATCATTACCACCAAGTATCATCAAGATTAGGTGAAAAAATTTTTCCTGGTATTTCGGAAACTCGTTAATTCTTAGAAGCTTGGCAACCCTCCTCAATGAAAGTAATTTTCAACTGTCTGTATCTAGGGCTACTTGAAGAGGAAACAAACCATAGAGACAAAACTGAGAACTCCTTTATTTTGTCACGTTTCAAAGAGCTACTACCAACCATGTTGGATTTAGAGTTCCAAATTCATCGATCTATATAGGAGAGAACAGAGGGAAACCTAAATATAAAAACTGATACTGTAGACGAATGCTTCAAACTAGAAGAACAAAATTTGGTGAGCCAAGTGGGATTTGTGTACTGATCATTACCACCAAGTATCATCAAGATTGGGTGAAAAAATATTTGCTGGAATATCGGAAACTCGTTAATTCTTAGAAGCCTGGCAACCCCTCTCAATGAAAGTGCTTTTCCACAGTCTGTGCCTAGGGCTACTTGAACAGAAAACAAACTATAGAGACAAAACTGAGAACTCCTTTATATTGTCAAGTTTCCAAGAGCTACTACGAACCATGTTGGATTTAGAGTTCCAAATTCATCTATCTATATAGGAGAGAACAGAGGGAAACCTAAATATAAAAACTGCTACTGTAGACGAACGCTTCAACCTAGAAGAACAAAATTTGTGAGCCAAGTGGGATTTGTGTACTGATTATTACCACCAAGTATCATCAAGATTTGGTGAAAAAATATTTGCCTGTATTTCGGAAACTCGTTAATTCTTAGAAGGTTAGCAACCCCTCTCAATGAAAGTGCTTTTCCACATTATGTGCATAGGGCTACTTGAAGAGGAAACAAACCATAGAGACAAAACTGAGAACTCCTTTATTTTGTCAAGTTTCAAAGAGCTACTACAAACCATGTTGGATTTAGAGTTCCAAATTCATCTATCTATATAGGAGAGAACAGAGGGAAACCTAAATATAAAAACTGATACTGTAGACGAATGCTTCAACCTAGAAGAACAAAATTTGGTCAGCCAAGTGGGAGTTGTGTACTGATCATTACCACCACGTATCATCAAGATTGGGTGAAAAAATATTTGCTGGAATATCGGAAACTCGTTAATTTTTTGAAGCCTGGCAGCCTCTCTCGATGAAAGTGCTTTTACACAGTCTGTGCCTAGGGCTACTTGAAAAGGAAACAAACTATAGAGACAAAACTGAGAACTCCTTTATATTGTCAAGTATCCAAGAGCTACTACGAACCATGTTGGATTTAGAGATCCAAATTCATCTATCTATATAGGAGAGAGCAGAGGGAAACCTAAATATAAAAACTACTACTGTAGACGAACGCTTCAACCTAGCAGAACAAAATTTGGTGAGCCAAGTGGGATTTGTGAACTGATCATTACCACCAAGTATCATCAAGATTGGTTGAAAAAATATTTGCTGGTATTTCGGAAACTCGTTAATTCTTAGAAGCCTGGCAACCCCTCTCAATGAAAGTGCTTTTCCACAGTCTGTGCCTATTGCTACTTGAACAGAGAACAAACTACAGAGACAAAACTGAGAACTCCTTTATATTGTCAAGTTTCCAAGAGCTACTACGAACCATGTTGGATTTAGAGTTCCAAATTCATCTATCTATATAGGAGAGAACAGAGGGAAACCAAATTATTAAAACTGATACTGTAGACGAACGCTTCAAACTAGAAGAACAAAATTTGGTGAGCCAAGTGGGATTTGTGTACTGATCATTACCACCAAGTATTATCAAGATTGGGTGAATTTATAATTGCTTGTATTTCAGAAACTCGTTAATTCTTAGAAGCTTGGCAACCCCTCTCAATGAAATTGCTTTTCCACAGTCTGTGCCTAGGGCTACTTGAAGAGGAAACAAACCATAGAGACGAAACTGAGAACTACTTTATTTTGTCAAGTTTCAAAGACCTTCTACGAACCATGTTGGATTTAGAATTCCAAATTCATCTATCTATATAGGAGTGAGCAGAGGGAAACCTAAATATAAAAACTGCTACTGTAGACGAACGCTCCACCCTAGAAGAACAAAATTTGGTGAGCCAAGTGGGATTTGTGTACTGATCATTACCACCAAGTATCATCAAGATTGGGTGAAAAAGTGTTTGCTCATATTTCGGAAACTCGTTAATTCTTAGAAGCTTGGCAACCCCTCTCAATGAAAGTGCTTTTCCACAGTCTGTGCCTAGGGCTACTTGATGAGGAAACAAACCGTAGAGAATAAATGGAGAACTCCTTTATTTTGTCAAGTTTCAACGAGCTACTACGAACCATGATGGATTTAGAGTTCCAAATTCATCAATCTATAAAGGAGAGAACAGAGGGAAACCTAAATATAAAAACTGATACTGTAGATGAACGCTTCAACCTAGAAGAACAAAATTTGGTGAGCCAAGTGGGATTTGTGTACTAATCATTACCACCAAGTATCATCATGATTGGGTGAAAAAATATTTGGTGGAATATCGGAAACTCGTTAATTTTTAGAAGCCTGGCAGCCCCTCTCGAAAAAGTGCTTTTACACAGTCTGTGCCTAGGGCTACTTGAAAAGGAAACAAACTATAGAGACAAAACTGAGAACTCCTTTATTTTGTCAAGTTTCCTAGAGCTACTACGAACCATGTTGGATTTAGAGTTCCAAATTCATCTATCTATATAGGAGAGAGCAGAGGGAAACCTAAATATAAAAACTACTACTGTAGACGAACGCTTCAACCTAGAAGAACAAAATTTGGTGAGCCAAGTGGGATTTGTGAACTGATCACTACCACCAAGTATCATCAAGATTGGTTGAAAAAATATTTGCTGGTATTTCGGAAACTCGTTAATTCTTAGAAGCCTGGCAACCCCTCTCAAAAAAAGTGCTTTTCCACAGTCTGTGCCTAGGGCTACTTTAACAGAAAACAAACTATAGAGACAAAACTGAGAACTCTTTTATATTGTCAAGTTTCCAAGAGCTACTACGAACCATGTTGGATTTAGAGTTCCAAATTCATCTATCTATATAGGAGAGAACAGAGGGAAACCTAAATATAAAAACTGCTACTGTAGACGAACGCTTCAACCTAGAAGAACAAAATTTGTGAGCCAAGTGGGATTTGGGTACTGATTATTATCACCAAGTATCATCAAGATTTGGTGAAAAAATATTTGCTTTAATTTCGGAAACTCGTTAATTCTTAGAAGGTTGGCAACCCCTCTCAATGAAAGTGCTTTTCCACAGTATGTGCCTAGGGCTACTTGAAGAGGAAACAAACCATAGAGACAAAACTGAGAACTCCTTTATTTTGTCAAGTTTCAAAGAGCTACTACAAACCATGTTGGATTTAGAGTTCCAAATTCATCTATCTATATAGGAGAGAACAGAGGGAAAGCTAAATATAAAAACTGCTACTTAGAGGAACGCTTCAAACTAGAAGAACAAAATTTCGTGAGCCAAGTGGGATTTGTGTAGTGATCATTACCACCAAGTATCATCAAGATTGGGTGAAAAAATATTTGCTGGTATTTCGGAAACTCGTTAAATCTTAGAAGCTTAGCAACCCCTCTCAATGAAATTGCTTTTCCTCAGTCTGTGCCTAGGGCTACTTGAAGAGGAAACAAACCATAGAGACAAAACTGAGAACTCCTTTATTTTGTCATGTTTCAAAGAGCTACTACGAACCATGTTGGATTTAGAGTTCCAAATTCATCTATCTATATAGGAGAGAACAGAGGGAAACCAAAATATTAAAACTGATTCTGTAGACGAACGCTTCAACCTAGAAGAACAAAATTTGGTGAGCCAAGTGGGATTTGTGTACTGATCATTACCACCAAGTATTATCAAGATTGGTTGAATTTATAATTGCTTGTATTTCAGAAACTCGTTAATTCTTAGAAGCTTGGCAACTCCTCTTAATGAAATTGCTTTTCCACAGTCTGTGCCTAGGGCTACTTGAAGAGGAAACAAACCATAGAGACAAAACTGAGAACTACTTTATTTTGTCAAGTTTCAAAGACCTTCTACGAACCATGTTGGAATTAGAGTTCCAAATTCATCTATCTATATAGGAGTGAGCAGAGGGAAACCTAAATATAAAAACTGCTACTGTAGACGAACGCTTCACCCTAGAAGAACAAAATTTGGTGAGCCAAGTGGGATTTGTGTACTGATCATTACCACCAAGTATCATCAAGATTGGGTGAAAAAGTGTTTGCTCATATTTCGGAAACTCGTTAATTCTTAGCAGCTTGGCAACCCCTCTCAATGAAAGTGCTTTTCCACAGTCTGTGCCTAGGGCTACTTGATGAGGAAACAAACCATAGAGAAAAAACGGAGAACTCCTTTATTTTGTCAAGTTTCAACGAGCTACTACGAACCATGATGGATTTAGAGTTCCAAATTCATCAATCTATAAAGGAGAGAACAGAGGGAAACCTAAATATAAAAACTGATACTGTAGACGAACCCTTCAACCTAGAAGAACAAAATTTGGTGAGCCAAGTGGGAACTGTGTACTGATCATTACCACCAAGTATCATCAAGATTGGGTGAAAAAATATTTGCTGGTATTTCGGAAACTCGTTAATTCTTAGAAGCTTGGCAACCCCTCTCAATGAAAGTGCTTTTCCACAGTCTGTGCCTAGGGCTCCTTGAAGAGGAAAAAAACCATAGAGACAAAACTGAGAACTCCTTTATTTTGTAAAGTTTCAAAGAGCTACTACAAACCATGTATGATTTAGAGTTCCAAATTCATCTATCTATATTGGAGAGAACAGAGGGAAACCTAAATATTAAAACTGAAAATGTGGATGAACGCGTCAACCTAGAAGAGGAAATTTGGTGAGCCAAGTGGGATTTGTGAACTGATCATTACCACCAAGTATCATCAAGATTGGGTGAAAAAATATTTGCTTTTATTTCGGAAATTCATTAATTCTTAGAATCTTGGCAACCCCTCTCAATGAAAGTGCTTTTCTACAGTCTGTGCCTAGGGCTACTTGAAGAGGATAAAAACCATAGGGACAAAACTGAGAACTCCTTTATTTTGTAAAGTTTCAAAGAGCTACTACAAACCATGTTGGATGTAGAGTTCCAAATTCATCTATCTATATAGGAGAGAACAGAAGGAAACCTAAATATAAAAACTACTACTGTAGATGAATGCTCCAACCTAGAAGAACAAAATTTGGTGAGCCAAGTGGGATTTGTGAACTTATCATTACCACCAAGTATCATCAAGATTGGGTTAAAAAATATTTGCTGGTATATAACAGTCTGTGCATAGGGCTACGTGAATAGGAATCAAAAAATAGAGAAAAAACTGAGAACTCTTTTATTTTGTAAAGTTTCAAAGAGCGACTACAAACCATGTTGGATTTAGAGTTCCAAATTCCTCTGTCCATATAGGAGAGAACAGAGGGAAAACTAAGTATAAAAACTAATACTGTAGATGAACGCTTCAACCTAGAAGAACAAAATTTGGTGAGCCAAGTGGGATTTGTGTACTGATCATTAAAACCAAGTATCATCAAGATTGGGTGTAAAAATATTTGCTGGTATTTCGGAAACTCGTTAATTCTTAGAAGCTTGGCAACCACTCTCAATGAAAGTGCTTTTTCACAGTCTGTGCCTAGGGCTACTTGAAGAGGATACAAACCATAGGGACAAAACTGAGAACTCCTTTATTTTGTAAAGTTTCAAAGAGCTACTACAAACCATGTTGGATTTAGAGTTCCAAATTCATCTATCTATATAGGAGAGAACAGAGGGAAAACTAAATATAAAAACTACTACTGTAGATGAATGCTCCATCCTAGAAGAACAAAATTTGGTGAGCCAAGTGGGATTTCTGAACTGATCATTACCACCAAGTATCATCAAGATTGGGTAAAAAAATATTTGCTGGTATTTCGGAAACTCGTTAATTCTTAGAAGCTTGGCAACGCCTCTCAATGAAAGTGCTTTTCCACAGTCTGTGCATAGGGCTACTTGAATAGGAAACAAAAAATAGAGACAAAACTGAGAACTACTTTATTTTGTCTAGTTTCAAAGAGCTACTACAAACCATATTGGATTTAGAGTTCCGAATTCATCTATCTATATACGAGAGAGCAGAGGGAAACCTAAATATAAAAACTGCTACTGTACACGAACGCTTCAACCTAGAAGAAGAAAATTTCGTGAGCCAAGTGGGATTTGTGTACTGATCATTACCACAAAGTATCATCAAGATTGGGTGAAAAAATATTTGCTTTTATTTCGGAAACTCGTTAATTCTTAGAAGCTTGGCAACCCCTCTCAATGAAAGTGCTTTTCCACAGTCTGTGCCTAGGGCTACTTGAAGAGGAAACAAACCATAGAGACAAAACTGAGAACATTTTTATTTTGTAAAGTTTCAAAGAGCTACTACAAACCATGTTTAATTTAGAGTTCCAAATACATCTATCTATATAGGAGAGAACAGAGGGAAAACTAAATATAAATACTACTACTGTAGATGAATGCTCCAACCTAGAAGAACAAAGTTTGGTGAGCCAAGTGGGATTTGTGTACTGATCATTACCACCAAGTATCATCAAGATTGGGTGAAAAAATATTTGCTTTTATTTCGGAAACTCGTTAATTCTTAGAAGCTTGGCAACCCCTCTCAATGAAAGTGCTTTTCCACAGTCTGTGACTAGGGCTACTGGAAGAGGAAAGAAACCATAGAGACAAAACTGAGAACATTTTTATTTTGTAAAGTTTCAAAGAGCTACTACAAACCATGTTGGATTTAGAGTTCCAAATTCATCTATCTATATAGGAGAGAACAGAGGGAAAACTAAATATAAATACTACTACTGTAGATGAATGCTCCAACCTAGAAGAACAAAGTTTTTTTGAGCCAAGTGGGATTTGTGTACTGATCATTACCACCAAGTATCATCAAGATTGGGTGAAAAAATATTTGCTTTTATTTCGGAAACTCGTTAATTCTTAGAAGGTTGGCAACCCCTCTCAATGAAAGTGCTTTTCCACAGTCTGTGCCTAGGGCTACTTGAAGAGGATACAAACCATAGGTACAAAACTGAGAACTCCTTTATTTTGTAAAGTTTCAAAGAGCTACTACAAACCATGTTGGATTTAGAGTTCCAATTCATCTATCTATATAGGAGAGAACAGAAGGAAACCTAAATATAAAAACTACTACTGTAGATGAATGCTCCAACCTAGAAGAACAAAATTTGGTGAGCCAAGAGGGATTTGTGAACTGATCATTACCACCAAGTATCATCAAGATCTGGTGAAAAAATATTTGCTTTTATTTCCGAAACTCGTTAATTCTTAGAAGCTTGGCAACCCCTCTCAATGAAAGTGCTTTTCCACAGGCTGTGCCTAGGGCTACTTGAAGAGGAAACAAACCATAGAGAAAAAACTGAGAACTCCTTTATTTTGTCAAGTTTCAAAGAGCTACTACAAACCATATTGGATTTAGAGTTCCAAATTCATCTATCTATATAGGAGAGAGCAGAGGGAAACCTAAATATAAAAACTGCTACTGTAGACGAACGCTTCAACTTACAAGAACAAAATTTGGTGAGCCAAGTGGGAGTTGTGTACTGATCATTACCACTACGGATCATCAAGATTGGGTAAAAAATATGTGCTGGAATATCGGAAACTCGTTAATTCTTAGAAGCTTGGCAGACCCTCTCGATGAAAGTGCTTTTCCACAGTCTATGCCTAGGGCTACTTGAAAAGGAAACTAACCATTGAGAAAAAACATGGAACTCCTTTATATTGTAATGTTTCCAAGAGCTAATACGAACCATGTTGGATTTAGAGTTCCAAATTCATCTCTCTATATAGGAGAGAACAGAGGGAAACCTAAATATATAATTTGCTACTGTAGACGAACGCTTCAACCTAGAAGAACAAAATTTGGTGAGCCAAGTGGGACTTGTGTACTGATCATTACCACCAAGTATCATCAAATTGGTGAAAAGAATTTTTGCTGGTATTTCGCACTCGTTAATTCTTAGAAGTTTGGCAATCCTTCTCAATGAAAGTACTTTTCAACTGTCTGTGCCTAGGGCTACTTGAAGAGGAAAAAACCATAGAGACAAAACTGAGAACTCCTTTATTTTGTCAAGTTTCAAAGAGCTACTACGAACCATTTTGGATTTAGAGTTCCAAATTCATCTATCTATATAGGAGACAACAGAGGGAAACCTAAATATAAAAACTGACACTGTAGACGAACGCTTCAACATAGAAGAACAAAACTTGGTGAGCCATGTGGGATTTGTGAACTGATCATTACCACCAAGTATCATCAAGATTGGGTGAAAAAATATTTGCTGGTATTTCGGAAACTCGTTAATTCTTAGAAGCTTGGCAACCCCTCTCAATGAAAGTGCTTTTCCACAGTCTGTGCATAGGGCTACTTGAATAGGAAACAAAAAATAGAGACAAAACTGAGAACTACTTTATTTTGTCTAGTTTCAAACAGCTACTACAAACCATATTGGATTTAGAGTTCCGAATTCATCTATCTATATACGAGAGAACAGAGGGAAACCTAAATATAAAAACTGCTACTGTACACGAACGCTTCAACCTAGAAGAACAAAATTTCGTGAGCCAAGTGGGATTTGTGTACTGATCATTACCACCAAGTATCATCAAGATTGGGTGAAAAAATATTTGCTTTTATTTCGGAAACTCGTTAATTCTTAGAAGCTTGGCAACCCCTCTCAATGAAAGTGCTTTTCCACAGTCTGTGCCTAGGGCTACTTTAAGAGGATACAAACCATAGGGACAAAACTGAGAACTCCTTTATTTTGTAAAGTTTCAAAGAGCTACTACAAACCATGTTGGATTTAGAGTTCCAATTCATCTATCTATATAGGAGAGAACAGAAGGAAAAATAAATATAAAAACTACTACTGTAGATGAATGCTCCAACCTAGAAGAACAAAGTTTGGTGAGCCAAGAGGGATTTGTGAACTGATCATTACCACCAAGTATCATCAAGATCTGGTGAAAAAATATTTGCTTTTATTTCCGAAACTCGTTAATTCTTAGAAGCTTGGCAACCCCTCTCAATGAAAGTGCTTTTCCACAGGCTGTGCCTAGGGCTACTTGAAGAGGAAACAAACCATAGAGACAAAACTGAGAACTCCTTTATTTTGTCAAGTTTCAAAGAGCTACTACAAACCATATTGGATTTAGAGTTCCAAATTCATCTATCTATATAGGAGAGAGCAGAGGGAAACCTAAATATAAAAACTGCTACTGTAGACGAACGCTTCAACTTACAAGAACAAAATTTGGTGAGCCAAGTGGGAGTTGTGTACTGATCATTACCACTACGGATCATCAAGATTGGGTAAAAAATATGTGCTGGAATATCGGAAACTCGTTAATTCTTAGAAGCTTGGCAGACCCTCTCGATGAAAGTGCTTTTCCACAGTCTATGCCTAGGGCTACTTGAAAAGGAAACTAACCATTGAGAAAAAACATAGAACTCCTTTATATTATAAAGTTTCCAAGAGCTAATACGAACCATGTTGGATTTAGAGTTCCAAATTCATCTCTCTATATAGGAGAGAACAGAGGGAATCCTAAATATATAATTTGCTACTGTAGACGAACGCTTCAACCTAGAAGAACAAAATTTGGTGAGCCAAGTGGGACTTGTGTACTGATCATTACCACCAAGTAGCATCAATTTGGTGAAAAGAATTTTTGCTGGTATTTCGCACTCGTTAATTCTTAGAAGTTTGGCAATCCTTCTCAATGAAACTACTTTTCAACTGTCTGTGCCTAGGGCTACTTGAAGAGGAAACAAACCATAGAGACAAAACTGAGAACTCCTTTATTTTGTCAAGTTTCAAAGAGCTACTACGAACCATTTTGGATTTAGAGTTCCAAATTCATCTATCTATATAGGAGACAACAGAGGGAAACCTAAATATAAAAACTGACACTGTAGACGAACGCTTCTACATAGAAGAACAAAACTTGGTGAGCCATGTGGGATTTGTGAACTGATCATTACCACCAAGTATCATCAAGATTGGGTGAAAAAATATTTGCTGGTATTTTGGAAACTCGTTAATTCTTAGAAGCTTGGCAACCCCTCTCAATGAAAGTGCTTTTCCACAGTCTGTGCATAGGGCTACTTGAATAGGAAACAAAAAATAGAGACAAAACTGAGAACTACTTTATTTTGTCTAGTTTCAAAGAGCTACTACAAACCATATTGGATTTAGAGTTCCGAATTCATCTATCTATATACGAGAGAACAGAGGGAAACCTAAATATAAAAACTGCTACTGTACACGAACGCTTCAACCTAGAAGAACAAAATTTCGTGAGCCAAGTGGGATTTGTGTACTGAACATTACCACCAAGTATCATCAAGATTGGGTGAAAAAATATTTGCTGGTATTTGGGAAACTAGTTATTTCTTAGAAGCTTGGCAACCCCTCCTGTTGAAAGTGCTTTTCCACAGTCTGTGCCTAGGGCTCCTTGAAGAGGAAACAAACCATAGAGACAAAACTGAGAACTCCTTTATTTTGTCAAATTTCAAAGAGCTTCTACGAACTATGTTGGATTTAGAGTTCCAAATTCATCTATCTATACAGTAGTGAGCAGAGGGAAACCTAAATATAAAAACTGCTACTGTAGACGAACGCTTCAACCTTGAAGAACAAAATTTGGTGAGCTAAGAGGGATTTGTGTACTGATCATTACCACCAAGTATCATCAAGATTGGGTGAAAAAGTGTTTGCTCGTATTTCGGAAACTCGTTAATTCTTAGAAGCTTGGCAACCCCTCTCAATGAAAGTGTTTTTCCACAGACTGTGCCTAGGGCTACTTGAAGAGGAAACAAACCATTGAACAAAACTGAGAACTCCTTTATTTTGTCAAGTTTCCAAGAGCTACTACAAACCATGTTGGATTTAGAGTTCCAAATTCATCTATCTATATAGGAGAGAGCAGAGGGAAACCTAAATATAAAAACTGCTACTGTAGGCGAACGCTTCAACCTAGAAGAACAAAATTTGGTGAGCCAAGTGGGATTTGTGAACTGATCATTACCACCAAGGATCATCAAGATTGGGTGAAAAAACATTTGCTGGAAAATCGGAAACTCGTTAATTCTTAGAAGCTTGGCTGCCCCTCTCGATGAAAGTGCTTTTCCACAGTCTGTGCCTAGGGCTACTTGAAAATGAAACAAACTATAGAGAAAAAACTGAGAACTTCTTTATATTGTCAAGTTTCCAAGAGCTACTTGAAGCATGTTGGATTTAGAGTTCCAAATTCATCTAACTATATAGGAGAGAACAGAGGGAAACCTAAATATAAAAACTGCTACTGTAGAAGAACGCTTCAACCTAGAAGAACAAAATTTGGTGAGCCAAGTGGGATTTGTGTACTGATCATTACCACCAAGTATCATCAAGATTAGGTGAAAAAATTTTTGCTGGTATTTCCGAAAATCGTTAATTCTTAGAAGCTTGGCAACCCTTCTCAATGAAAGTAATTTTCAACTGTCTGTGCCTAGGACTACTTGAAGAGGAAACAAACCTTAGAGAGATACTGAGAACTCCTTTATTTTGTCAAGATTCAAAGAGCTACTACGAACCATGTTGGATATAGAGTTACAAATTCATCTATCTATATACGAGAGAGCAGAGGGAAACCTAAATATAAAAACTGCTACTGTAGACGAACGCTTCAAGCTAGAAGAACAAAATTTGGTGAGCCAAGTGGGATTTGTGTACTGATCATTACCACCAAGTATCATCAAGATTGGGTGAAAAAATATTTGCTGGTATTTCGGGAACTCGATAATTCTTAGAAGCTTTTCAACCCCACTGAATGAAAGTGCTTTTCCACAGTCTGCGCTTACGGATACTTGAAGAGGAAACAAACAATAGAGACAAAACTGAGAACTCCTTTATTTTGTCAAGTTTCAAAGAGCTACTACACACCAAGTTGGATTTAGAGTTCCATATTCATCTATCTATATAGGAGAGAACAGAGGGAAACCTAAATATAAAAACTGCTACTGTAGAAGAACGTTTCAACCTAGAAGAACAAAATTTGGTGAGCCAAGTGGGATTTGTGTTCTGATCATTACCACCAAGTATCATCAAGATTGGGTGAAAAAATATTTGCTGGGATTTCGGAAACTCGTTAATTCTTAGAAGCTTGGCCAACCCTGTCAATGAAATTGCTTTTCCTCAGTCTGTGCCTAGGGCTACTTGAAGAGGAAACAAACCATAGAGACAAAACTGAGAACTCCTTTATTTTGTCAAGTTTCAAAGAGCTACTACGAACCATGTTGGATTTAGAGTTCCAAATTCATCTATCTATATAGGAGAGAGCAGAGGGAAACCTAAATATAAAAACTGCTACTGTAGACGAACGCTTCAACCTGGAAGAACAAAATTTGGTGAGCCAAGTGGGATTTGTGTACTGATCATTACCACCAAGTATCATCAAGATTGGTTAAAAAAAATATTTGCTGGTATTTCGGAAACTCGTTAATTCTTAGAAGCGTAGCAACCTCTCTCGATGAAAGTGCTTTTCCACAGTCTGTGCCTTGGGCTACTTGAATAGGAAACAAACCATAGAGACAAAACTGATAACTCCTTTATTTTGTCAAGTTTCAAAGAGCTACTACGAACCATGTTGGATTTAGAGTTCCAAATTCATCTATCTATATAGGAGAGAGCAGAGGGAACCTAAATATAAAAACTGCTACTGTAGGCGAAAGCTTCAACCTACAAGAACAAAATTTGGTGAGCCAAGTGGGATTTGTGAACTGATCATTACCACCAAGGATCATCAAGATTGGGTGAAAAAATATTTGCTGGAAAATCGGAAACTCGTTAATTCTTAGAAGCTTGGCAGCCCCTCTCGTTGAAAGTGCTTTTCCACAGTCTGTGCCTAGGGCTACTTGAAAATGAAACAAACTATAGAGAAAATCTGAGAACTCCTTTATATTGTCAAGTTTCCAAGAGCTACTTCGAACCATGTTGGATTTAGAGTTCCAAATTCATCTAAATATAACAGAGGGAAACCTAAATATAAAAACTGATACTGTAGACGAACGCTTCAACTAGAAGAACAAAATTTGGTGAGCCAAGTGGGATTTGTGTACTGATCATTATCACCAAGTATCATCAAGATTGGGTGAAAAAATATTAGCTGGTATTTTGGAAACTCCTAAATTCTTAGAAGCTTGGAAATCCCTCTCAATGAAATTGCTTTTCCACAGTCTGTGCCTAGGGCTACTTGAAGAGGAAACAAACCGTAGCTACAAAACTGAGAACTCCTTTATTTTGTCAAGTTTCAAAGAGCTTCTACGAACCATGTTGGATTATAGTTCCAAATTCATCTATCTATATAGGAGTGAGCAGAGGGAAACATAAATATAAAAACTGCTACTGTAGACGAACGCTTCAACCTAGAAGAACAAAATTTGGTGACCAAGTGGGATTTGTGTACTGAACATTACCACTATGTATCATCAAGATTGGGTGTAAAAGTTTTTGCTCTTATTTCGGAAACTCGTTAATTCTTAGACGCTTGGCAACCCTCTCAATGAAAGTGCTTTTCCACAGTCTGTGCCTAGGGCTTCTTGAAGAGGAAACAAACCATAGAGACAAAACTGAGAACTCCTTTATTTTGTAAAGTTTAAAAGAGCTACTGCAAACCATGTTGCATTTAGAGTTCCAAATTCATCTATCTATATAGGAGAGAACAGAGGGAAAACTAAATATAAAAACTACTACTGCAGATGAACGCTTCAACCTACAAGAACAAAATTTGGTGAGCCAAGTGGGATTTGTGTACTGATCATTACCACCAAGTATCATCAAGATTGGGTGAAAAAATATTTGCTGGTATTTGGGAAACTAGTTATTTCTTAGAAGCTTGGCAACCCCTCTCGATGAAAGTGCTTTTCCACAGTCTGTGCCTAGGGCTCCTTGAAGAGGAAACAAACCATAGAGACAAAACTGAGAACTCCTTTATTTTGTCAAGTTTCAAAGAGCTTCTACGAACCATGTTGGATTATAGTTCCAAATTCATCTATCTATATAAGAGTGAGCAGAGGGAAACATAAATATAAAAACTGCTACTGTAGACGAACGCTTCAACCTAGAAGAACAAAATTTGGTGAGCCAAGTGGGATTTGTGTACTGAACATTACCAGTATGTATTATCAAGATTGGGTGAAAAAGTTTTTGCTCGTATTTCGGAAACTCGTTAATTCTTAGACGCTTGGCAAACCATCTCAATGAAAGTGCTTTTCCACAGTCTGTGCCTAGGGCTACTTGAAATGAAACAAACTATAGAGAAAAAACTGAGAACTTCTTTATATTGTCAAGTTTCCAAGAGCTACTTCGAAGCATGTTGGATTTAGAGTTCCAAATTCATCTAACTATATAGGAGAGAACAGAGGGAAACCTAAATATAAAAACTGCTATTGTAGAAGAACGCTTCAACCTAGAAGAACAAAATTTGGTGAGCCAAGTGGGATTTGTGTACTGATCATTACCACCAAGTATCATCAAGATTAGGTGAAAAAATTTTTGCTGGTATTTCCGAAAATCGTTAATTCTTAGAAGCTTGGCAACCCTTCTCAATGAAAGTAATTTTCAACTGTCTGTGCCTAGGAATACTTGAAGAGGAAACAAACCTTAGAGACATGCTGAGAACTCCTTTATTTGTCAAGATTCAAAGAGCTACTACGAACCATGTTGGATATAGAGTTACAAATTCATCTATCTATATACGAGAGAGCAGAGGGAAACCTAAATATAAAAACTGCTACTGTAGACGAACGCTTCAAGCTAGAAGAACAAAATTTGGTGAGCCAAGTGGGATTTTTGTACTGATCATTACCACCACTATCATCAAGATTGGGTGAAAAAATATTTGCTGGTATTTCGGGAACTCGATAATTCTTAGAAGCTTTTCAACCCCTCTGAATGAAAGTGCTTTTCCACAGTCTGCGCTTACGGATACTTGAAGAGGAAACAAACAATAGAGACAAAACTGAGAACTCCTTTATTTTGTCAAGTTTCAAAGAGCTACTACACACCAAGTTGGATTTAGAGTTCCATATTCATCTATCTATATAGGAGAGAACAGAGGGAAACCTAAATATAAAAACTGCTACTCTAGAAGAACGTTTCAACCTAGAAGAACAAAATTTGGTGAGCCAAGTGGGATTTGTGTTCTGATCATTACCACCAAGTATCATCAAGATTGGGTGAAAAAATATTTGCTGGGATTTCGGAAACTCGTTAATTCTTAGAAGCTTGGCCAACCCTGTCAATGAAATTGCTTTTCCTCAGTCTGTGCCTAGGGCTACTTGAAGAGGAAACAAACCATAGAGACAAAACTGAGAACTCCTTTATTTTGTCAAGTTTCAAAGAGCTACTACGAACCATGTTGGATTTAGAGTTCCAAATTCATCTATCTATATAGGAGAGAGCAGAGGGAAACCTAAATATAAAAACTGCTACTGTAGACGAACGCTTCAACCTGGAAGAACAAAATTTGGTGAGCCAAGTGGGATTTGTGTACTGATCATTACCACCAAGTATCATCAAGATTGGTTAAAAAAAATATTTGCTGGTATTTCGGAAACTCGTTAATTCTTAGAAGCGTAGCAACCTCTCTCGATGAAAGTGCTTTTCCACAGTCTGTGCCTTCGGCTACTTGAATAGGAAACAAACCATAGAGACAAAACTGATAACTCCTTTATTTTGTCAAGTTTCAAAGAGCTACTACGAACCATGTTGGATTTAGAGTTCCAAATTCATCTATCTATACAGGAGTGAGCAGAGGGAAACCTAAATATAAAAACTGCTACTGTAGACGAACGCTTCAACCTAGAAGAACAAAATTTGGTGAGCCAATGGGATTTGTGAACTGATCATTACCAACAAGTATCATCAAGATTGGGTGAAAAAATATTTGCTGGAAAATCGGAAACTCGATAATTCTTAGAAGCTTGGCAGCCCCTCTCGATGAAAGTGCTTTTCCACAGTCTGTGCCTAGGGCTACTTGAAAATGAAACAAACTATAGAGAAAAAACTGAGAACTTCTTTATATTGCCAAGTTTCCAAGAGCTACTTCGAACCATGTTGGATTTAGAGTTCCAAATTCATCTAGCTATATAGGAGAGAACAGAGGAAACCTAAATATAAAAACTTCTACTGTAGACGAACGCTTCAACCTAGAAGAACAACATTTGGTGAGCCAAGTGGGATTTGTGTACTGATCATTACCACCAAGTATCATCAAGATTAGGTGAAAAAATTTTTCCTGGTATTTCGGAAACTCGTTAATTCTTAGAAGCTTGGTAACCCTTCTCATTGAAAGTAATTTTCAACTGTCTATGCCTAGGGCTAATTGAAGAGGAAACAAACCATAGAGACAAAACTGAGAACTCCTTTATTTTGTCAAGATTCAAAGAGCTACTACGAACCATGTTGGATTTAGAGTTACAAATTCATCTATCTATATACGAGAGAGCAGAGGGAAACCTAAATATAAAAACTGCTACTGTAGACGAACGCTTCAACCTAGAAGAACAAATTTTGGTGAGCCAAGTGGGATTTGTGTACTGATCATTATCACCAAGTATCATCAAGATTGGGTGAAAAAATATTTGCTGGTATTTCGGAAACTCGTTAATTCTTAGAAGCTTGGAAATCCCTCTCAATGAAATTGCTTTTCCACAGTCTGTGCCTAGGGCTACTTGAAGAGGAAACAAACCATAGCTACAAAACTGAGAACTCCTTTATTTTGTCAAGTTTCAAAGAGGTTCTACGAACCATGTTGGATTATAGTTCCAAATTCATCTATCTATATAGGAGTGAGCAGAGGGAAACATAAATATAAAAACTGCTACTGTAGACGAACGCTTCAACCTAGAAGAACAAAATTTGGTGAGCCAAGTGAGATTTGTGTACTGAACATTACCACTATGTATCATCAAGATTGGTTGAAAAAGTTTTTGATCGTATTTCGGAAACTCGTTAATTCTTAGACGCTTGGCAACCCCTCTCAATGAAAGTGCTTTTCCACAGTCTGTGCCTAGGGCTACTTGAAGAGGAAACAAAACCATAGAGACAAAACTGAGAACTCCTTTATTTTGTAAAGTTTAAAAGAGCTACTGCAAACCATGTTGCATTTAGAGTTCCAAATTCATCTATCTATATAGGAGAGAACAGATGGAAAACTAAATATAAAAACTACTACTGCAGATGAACGCTTCAACCTAGAAGAACAAAATTTGGTGAGCCAAGTGGGATTTGTGTACTGATCATTACCACCAAGTATCATCAAGATTGGGTGAAAAAATATTGGCTGGTATTTGGGAAACTAGTTATTTCTTAGAAGATTGGCAACCCTCTCGATGAAAATGCTTTTCCACAGTCGGTGCCTAGGGCTCCTTGAAGAGGAAACAAACCATAGAGACAAAACTGAGAACTCCTTTATTTTGTCAAGTTTCAAAGAGCTTCTACGAACTATGTTGGATTTAGAGTTCCAAATTCATCTATCTATACAGGAGTGAGCAGAGGAAACCTAAATATAAAAACTGCTACTGTAGACGAACGCTTCAACCTAGAAGAACAAAATTTGGTGAGCCAATGGGATTTGTGAACTGATCATTACCAACAAGTATCATCAAGATTGGGTGAAAAAATATTTGCTGGAAAATCGGAAACTCGATAATTCTTAGAAGCTTGGCAGCCCCTCTCGATGAAAGTGCTTTTCCACAGTCTGTGCCTAGGGCTACTTGAAAATAAAACAAACTATAGAGAAAAAACTGAGAACTCCTTTATATTGTCAAGTTTCCAAGAGCTACTTCGAACCATGTTGGATTTAGAGTTACAAATTCATCTAACTATATAGGAGGGAACAGAGAGAAACCTAAATATAAAAACTGCTACTGTAGACGAACGCTTCAACCTAGAAGAACATAATTTGGTGAGCCAAGTGGGATTTGTGTACTGATCATTAGCACCAAGTATCATCAAGATTGGGTGAAAAAATATTTGCTGGTATTTCGGAAACTCGTTAATTCTTAGGAGGTTGGCAACCTTCTCAATGAAAGTGCTTTTCCACAGTCTGTGCCTAGGGCTGCTTGAAGAGGAAACAAACCATAGAGACAAAACTGAGAACTCCTTTATTTTGTCAAGTTTCAAAGAGCTACTACGAACCATGTTGGATTTAGAGTTCCAAATTCATCTATCTATATAGGAGAGAGCAGAGGGAAACCTAAATATAAAAACTGCTACTGTAGGCGAACGCTTCAACCTAGAAGAACAAAATTTGGTGAGCCAAGTGGGATTTGTGTACTGATCATGACCACCAAGTATCATCAAGATTGGGTGAAAAAATATTTGCTGGGATTTCGGAAACTCGTTAATTCTTAGAAGCTTGGAAATCCCTCTCAATAAAATTGCTTTTCCACAGTCTGTGCCTAGGGCTACTTGAAGAGGAAACAAACCATAGCTACAAAACTGAGAACTCCTTTATTTTGTCAAGTTTCAAAGAGCTTCTACGACCATTGTTGGATTATAGTTCCAAATTCACCTATCTATATAGGAGTGAGCAGAGGGAAACATAAATATAACAACTGCTACTGTAGACGAACGCTTCAACCTAGAAGAACAAAATTTGGTGAGCCAATGGGATTTGTGTACTGAACATTACCACTATGTATCATCAAGATTGGGTGAAAAAGTTTTTGCTCGTATTTCGGAAACTCGTTAATTCTTAGAAGCGTGGCAACCCCTCTCGATTAAAGTGCTTTTCCACAGTCTGTGCCTTGGGCTACTTGAATAGGAAACAAACCATAGAGACAAAACTGAGAACTCCTTTATTTTGTCAAGTTTCAAAGAGCTACTATGAACCATGTTGGATTTAAAGTTCCAAATTCATCTATCTATATAGGAGAGAGCAGAGGGAAACCTAAATATAAAAACTGCTACTGTAGGCGAATGCTTCAACCTAGAAGAACAAAATTTGGTGAGCCAAGTGAAATTTGTGAACTGATCATTACCACCAAGGATCATCAAGTTGGGTGAAAAAATATTTGCTGGAAAATCGGAAACTCATTAATTCTTAGAAGCTTGGCAGCCCCTCTCGATGAAAGTGCTTTTCCACAGTCTGTGCCTAGGGCTACTTGAAAATGAAACACACTATAGAGAAAAAACTGAGAACTTCTTTATATTGTCAAGTTTCCAAGAGCTACTTCGAACCATGTTGGATTTAGAGTTCCAAATTCATCTAGCTATATAGGAGAGAACAGAGGGAAACCTAAATATAAAAACTTCTACTGTAGACGAACGCTTCAACCTAGAAGAACAACATTTGGTGAGCCAAGTGGGATTTGTGTACTGATCATTACCACCAAGTATCATCAAGATTAGGTGAAAAAATTTTTCCTGGTATTTCGGAAACTCGTTAATTCTTAGAAGCTTGGTAACCCTTCTCATTGAAAGTAATTTTCAACTGTCTATGCCTAGGGCTACTTGAAGAGGAAACAAACCATAGAGACAAAACTGAGACTCCTTTATTTTGTCAAGATTCAAAGAGCTACTACGAACCATGTTGGATTTAGAGTTACAAATTCATCTATCTATATGAGAGAGCAGAGGGAAACCTAAATATAAAAACTGCTACTGTAGACGAACGCTTCAACCTAGAAGAACAAATTTTGGTGAGCCAAGTGCGATTTGTATACTGATCATTATCACCAAGTATCATCAAGATTGGGTGAAAAAATATTTGCTGGTATTTCGGAAACTCGTTAATTTTTAGAAGCTTGGAAATCCCTCTCAATGAAATTGCTTTTTCACAGTCTGTGCCTAGGGCTACTTGAACAGGAAACAAACCATAGAGACAAAACTGAGAACTCCTTTATTTGGTCAAGTTTCAAAGAGGTTCTACGAACCATGTTGGATTATAGTTCCAAATTCATCTATCTATATAGGAGTGAGCAGAGGGAAACATAAATATAAAAACTGCTACTGTAGACGAACGCTTCAACCTAGAAGAACAAAATTTGGTGAGCCAAGTGGGATATGTGTACTGAACATTACCACTATGTATCATCAAGTTTGGGTGAAAAAGTTTTTGCTCGTATTTCGGAAACTCGTTAATTCTTAGACGCTTGGCAACCCCTCTCAATGAAAGTGCTTTTCCACAGTCTGTGCCTAGGGCTACTTGAAGAGGAAACAAACCATAGAGACAAAACTGAGAACTCCTTTATTTTGTAAAGTTTAAAAGAGCTACTGCAAACCATGTTGCATTTAGAGTTCCAAATTCATCTATCTATATAGGAGAGAACAGAGGGAAAACTAAATATAAAAACTACTACTGCAGATGAACGCATCAACTTAGAAGAACAAAATTTGGTGAGCCAAGTGGGATTTGTGTACTGATCATTACCACCAAGTATCATCAAGATTGGGTGAAAAAATATTTGCTGGTATTTGGGAAACTAGTTATTTCCTAGAAGCTTGGCAATCCCTCTCGATGAAAGTGCTTTTCCACAGTCTGTGCCTAGGGCTCCTTGAAGAGGAAACAAACCATAGAGACAAAACTGAGAACTCCTTTATTTTGTCAAGTTTCAAAGAGCTTCTACGAACTATGTTGGATTTAGAGTTCCAAATTCATCTATATATACAGGAGTGAGCAGAGGGAAACCTAAATATAAAAACTGCTACTGTAGACGAACGCTTCAACCTAGAAGAACAAAATTTGGTGAGCCAAGTGGGATTTGTGAACTGATCATTACCAACAAGGATCATCAAGATTGGGTGAAAAAATATTTGCTGGAAAATCGGAAACTCGATAATTCTTAGAAGCTTGGCAGCCCCTCTCGATGAAAGTGCTTTTCCACAGTCTGTGCCTAGGGCTACTTGAAAATAAACAAACTATAGAGAAAAAACTGAGAACTCCTTTATATTGTCAAGATTCCAAGAGCTACTTCGAACCATGTTGGATTTAGAGTTACAAATTCATCTAACTATATAGGAGAGAACAGAGAGAAACCTAAATATAAAAACTGCTACTGTAGACGAACGCTTCAACCTAGAAGAACATAATTTGGTGAGCCAAGTGGGATATGTGTACTGAACATTACCACTATGTATCATCAAGTTTAGGTGAAAAAGTTTTTGCTCGTATTTCGGAAACTCGTTAATTCTTAGACGCTTGGCAACCCCTCTCAATGAAAGTGCTTTTCCACAGTCTGTGCCTAGGGCTACTTGAAGAGGAAACAAACCATAGAGACAAAACTGAGAACTCCTTTATTTTGTAAAGTTTAAAAGAGCTACTGCAAACCATGTTGCATTTAGAGTTCCAAATTCATCTATCTATATAGGAGAGAACAGAGGGAAAACTAAATATAAAAACTACTACTGCAGATGAACGCTTCAACCTAGAAGAACAAAATTTGGTGAGCCAAGTGGGATTTGTGTACTGATCATTACCACCAAGTATCATCAAGATTGGGTGAAAAAATATTTGCTGGTATTTGGGAAACTAGTTATTTCTTAGAAGCTTGGCAACCCCTCTCGATGAAAGTGCTTTTCCACAGTCTGTGCCTAGGGCTCCTTGAAGAGGAAACAAACCATAGAGACAAAACTGAGAACTCCTTTATTTTGTCAAGTTTCAAAGAGCTTCTACGAACTATGTTGGATTTAGAGTTCCAAATTCATCTATCTATACAGGAGTGAGCAGAGGGAAACCTAAATATAAAAACTGCTACTGTAGACGAACGCTTCAACCTAGAAGAACAAAATTTGGTGAGCCAAGTGGGATTTGTTAACTGATCATTACCAACAGGGATCATCAAGATTGGGTGAAAAAATATTTGCTGGAAAATCGGAAACTCGATAATTCTTAGAAGCTTGGCAGCCCCTCTCGATGAAAGTGCTTTTCCACAGTCTGTGCCTAGGGCTACTTGAAAATAAACAAACTATAGAGAAAAAACTGAGAACTCCTTTATATTGTCAAGTTTCCAAGAGCTACTTCGAACCATGTTGGATTTAGAGTTACAAATTCATCTAACTATATAGGAGAGAACAGAGAGAAACCTAAATATAAAAACTGCTACTGTAGACGAACGCTTCAACCTAGAAGAACATAATTTGGTGAGCCAAGTGGGATTTGTGTACTGATCATTACCACCAAGTATCATCAAGATTGGGTCAAAAAATATTTGCTGGTATTTCGGAAACTCGTTAATTCTTAGGAGGTTTGCATCCTTCTCAATGAAAGTGCTTTTCCACAGTCTGTGCCTAGGGCTACTTGAAGAGGAAACAAACCATAGAGACAAAACTGAGAACTCCTTTATTTTGTCAAGTTTCAAAGAGCTACTACGAACCATGTTGAACTTAGAGTTCCAAATTCATCTATCTATATAAAAGAGAGCAGAGGGAAACCTAAATATAAAAACTGCTACTGTAGGCGAACGCTTCAACCTAGAAGAACAAAATTTGGTGAGCCAAGTGGGATTTGTGTACTGATCATTACGACCAAGTATCATCAAGATTGGGTGAAAAAATATTTGCTGGTATTTGGGAAACTAGTTAATTCTTAGAAGCTTGGCAACCCCTCTCGATGAAAGTGCTTTTCCACAGTCTGTGCCTTGGGCTACTTGAATAGGAAACAAACCATAGAGACAAAACTGAGAACTCCTTCATTTTGTCAAGTTTCAAAGAGCTTCTAAGAACTATGTTGGATTTAGAGTTCCAAATTCATCTATCTATACAGGAGTGAGCAGAGGGAAACCTAAATATAAAAACTGCTACTGTAGACGAACGCTTCAACCTAGAAGAACAAATTTTGGTGAGCCAAGTGGGATTTGTATACTGATCATTACCACCAAGGATCATCAAGATTGGGTGAAAAAATATTTGCTGGAAAATCGGAAACTCGTTAATTCTTAGAAGCTTGGCAGCCCCTCTCGATGAAAGTGCTTTTCCACAGTCTGTGCCTAGGGCTACTTGAAAATGAAACAAACTATAGAGAAAAAACTGAGAACTTCTTTATATTGTCAAGTTTCCAAGAGCTGCTTCGAACCATGTTGGATTTAGAGTTCCAAATTCATCTATCTATATAGGAGAGAACAGAGGGAAACCTAAATATAAAAACTTCTACTGTAGACGAACGCTTCAACCTAGAAGAACAAAATTTGGTGAGCCAAGTGGGATTTGTGTACTGATCATTACCACCAAGATTCATCAAGATTAAGGGAAAAAATTTTTGCTGGTATTTCGGAAACTCGTTAATTCTTAGAAGCTTGGCAACCCTTCAATGAAAGTAATTTTCAACTGTCTGTGCCTACGGCTACTTGAAGAGGAAACAAACCATACAGACAAAACTGAGAACTCCTTTATTTTGTCAAGATTCAAAGAGCTACTACGAACCATGTTGGATTTAGAGTTCCAAGTTCATCTATCTATATACAAGAGAGCAGAGGGAAACCTAAATATAAAAACTGCTACTGTAGATGAACGCTTCAACCTAGAAGAACAAAATTTGGTGAGCCAAGTGGGATTTGTGTACTGATCATTACCACCAAGTATCATCAAGATTGGGTGAAAAAATATTTGCTGGGATTTCGGAAACTCGTTAATTCTTAGAAGCTTGGCCAACCCTCTCAATGAAATTGCTTTTCCTCAGTCTGTGCCAAGGGCTACTTGAAGAGGAAACAAACCATAGAGACAAAACTGAGAACTCCTTTATTTTATCAAGTTTCAAAGAGGTTCTACGAACCATGTTGGATTTAGAGTTCCAAATTCATCTATCTATATATTAGACAACAGAGGGAAACCTAAATATAAAAACTGACACTGTAGACGAACGCTTCAACATAGAAGAACAAAATATGGTGAGCCAAGTGGGATTTGTGAACTGATCATTACCACCAAGTATCATCAAGATTGGGTGAAAAAATATTTGCTGGTATTTCGGAAACTCGTTAATTCTTAGAAGCATGGCAACCCCTCTCAATGAAAGTGCTATTCCACAGTCTGTGCATAGGGCTACTTGAATAGGAAACAAAGAATAGAGACAAAACTGAGGACTCCTTTATTTTGTCAAGTTTCAAAGAGCTACTACAAACCATGTTGGATTTAGAGTTCCAAATTCATCTATCTATATAGGAGAGAACAGAGGGAAACCTAAATTTAAAAACTGCTACTCTACACGAATGCTTCAACCTAGAAGAACAAAATTTCGTGAGCCAAGTGGGATTTGTGTACTGATCATTACCACCAAGTATCTTGAAGATTGGGTTAAAAAATATGTGCTGGTATTTCGTAAACTCGATAATTCTTAGAAGCTTGGCAACCCCTCTCAATGAAAGTGCTTTTCCACAGTCTGTGCTTAGGGCTACTTAAAGAGGAAACAAACCATAGAGACAAAACTGAGAACTCCTTTATTTTGTCAAGTTTCAAAGAGCTACTACACACCATGTTGGATTTAGAGTTCCATATATATCTATCTATATAGGAGAGAACAGAGGGAAACATAAATATAAAAACTGCTACTGTAGACGAACGCTTCAACCTAGAAGAACAAAATTTGGTGAGCCAAGTTGGAGTTGTGTACTGATCATTACCACTACGGATAATCAAGATTGGGTGAAAAAATATTTGCTGGAATATCGGAAACTGGTTAATTCTTAGAAGCTTGGTAGCCCCTCTTGATTAAAGTGCTTTTCCACAGTCTTTGCCTGGGGCTACTTGAAAAGGAAACAAACCATGGAGAAAAAACAGAGAACTCCTTTATATTGTCAAGTTTAAAAGAGCTAATATGAACTATGTTGGATTTAGAGTTTCAAATTCATCTCTGTATATAGGAGAGAACAGAGGGAAACCTAAATATAAAAACTGCTAATGTAGACGAACGCTTCAACCTAGAAGAACAAAATTTGGTGGACCAAGTGGGATTTGTGTACTGATCATTACCACCAAGTATCATCAAGATTAGGTGAAAAAATTTTTGCTGGTATTTCGGAAACTCGTTAATTCTTAGAAGCTTGGCAACCCTTCTCAATGAAAGTAATTTTCAACTGTCTGTGCCTAGGGCTACTTGAAGAGGAAACAAACCATAGAGACAAAACTGAGAACTCCTTTATTTTGTCAAGTTTCAAAGAGCTACTACAAACCATGTTGGATATATAGTTCCAAATTCATCTGTCTATATAAGAGAGAGCAGAGGGAAACCTAAATATAAAAACTGCTACTGTAGACGAACGCTTCAACCTAGAAGAACAAAATATGGTGAGCCAAGTGGGATTTGTGTACTGATCATTGTCACCAAGTATCATCAAGATTGGGTAAAAAAATATTTGCTGGTAATTCGGAAACTCGTTAATTCTTAGAAGCTTGGAAATCCCTCTCAATGAAATTGCTTTTCCACAGTCTGTGCCTAGGGCTACTTGAAGAGGAAACAAACCATAGCTACAAAACTGAGAACTCCTTTATTTTGTCAAGTTTCAAAGAGCTTCTACGAACCATGTTGGATTATATTTCCAAATTCATCTATCTATATAGGAGTGAGCAGAGAAAAACATAAATATAAAAACTGATACTGTAGACGAACGCTTCAACCTAGAAGAACATAATTTGGTGAGCCACGTGGGATTTGTATACTGAACATTACCACTATGTATCATCAAGATTGGGTGAAAAAGTTTTTGCTCGTATTTCGGAAACTCGTTAATTCTTAGACGCTTGGCAACCCCTCTAAATGAAATTGCTTTTCCACAGTCTGTGCCTAGGGCTACTTGAAGAGGAAACAAACCATAGAGACAAAACTGAGAACTCCTTTATTTTGTAAAGTTTAAAAGAGCTACTGCAAACCATGTTGCATTTAGAGTTCCAAATTCATCTATCTATATAGGAGAGAACAGAGGGAAAACTAAATATAAAAACTACTAATGCAGATGAACCCTTCAAACTAGAAGAACAAAATTTGGTGAGCCAAGTGGGATTTGTGTACTGATCATTACCACCAAGTATCATCAAGATTGGGTGAAAAAATATTTGCTGGTATTTGGGAAACTAGTTAATTCTTAGAAGCTTGGCAACCCCTCTCGATGAAAGTGCTTTTCCACAGTCTGTGCCTAGGGATACTTGAAGAGGAAACAAACCATAGAGACAAAACTGAGAACTCCTTTATTTTGTCAAGTTTCAAAGAGCTTCTACGAAGTATGTTGGATTTAGAGTTCCAAATTCATCTATCTCTACAGGAGTGAGCAGAGGGAAACCTAAATATAAAAACTGCTACTGTAGACGAACGCTTCAACCTAGAAGAAAAAAATTTGGTGAACTAAGAGGGATTTGTGTACTGATCATTACCACCAAGTATCATCAAGATTGGGTGAAAAAGTGTTTGCTCGTATTTCGGAAACTCGTTAATTCTTAGAAGCTTGGCAACCCCTCTCAATGAAAGTGCTTCTCCACAGACTGTGCCTAGGGCTACTTGAAGAGGAAACAAACCATTGAGACAAAACTGAGAACTCCTTTATTTTGTCAAGTTTCAAAGAGCTACTACAAACCATGTTGGATTTAGAGTTCCAAATTCATCTATCTATATAGGAGAGAGCAGAGGGAAACCTAAATATAAAAACTGCTACTGTAGACGAACGCTTCAACCTAGAAGAAAAAAATTTGATGTGCCAAGTGGGATTTGTGTACTGATCATTACCACCAAGTATCATCAAGATCGGGTGAAAAAATATTTGCTGGGATTTCGGAAACTCGTTAATTCTTAGAAGCTTGGCCAACCCTCTAAATGAAATTGCTTTTCCTCAGTCTGTGCCAAGGGCTACTTGAATAGGAAACAAACCATAGAGACAAAACTGAGAACTCCTTTATTTTGTCAAGATTCAAAGAGCTTCTACGAACTATGGTGGATTTAGAGTTCCAAATTCATCTATCTATATAGGAGAGAGCAGAGTGAAACCTAAATATAAAAACTGCTACTGTAGGCGAACGCTTCAACCTAGAAGAACAAAATTTGGTGAGCCAAGTGGGATTTGTGAACTGATCATTACCACCAAGGATCATCAAGATTGGGTGAAAAATTATTTGCTGGAAAATCGGAAACTCATTAATTCTTAGAAGCTTGGCAGCCCCTCTCGATGAAAGTGCTTTTCCACAGTCTGTGCCTAGGGCTGCATGAAAATGAAACAAACTATAGAGAAAAAACTGAGAACTTCTTTATATTGTCAAGTTTATAAGAGCTACTTCGAACCATGTTGGATTTAGAGTTCCAAATTCATCTATCTATATAGGAGAGAACAGAGTGAAACCTAAATATAAAAACTGCTACTGTAGACGAACGCTTCAACCTAGAAGAACAAAATTTGGTGAGCCAAGTGGGATTTGTGTACTGATCATTACCACCAAGCATCATCAAGATTAGGTGAAAAAATTTTGGTAGTATTTCGGAAACTCGTTAATTCTTAGAAGCTTGGCAACCCTTCTCAATGAAAGTAATTTTCAACTGTCTGTGCCTACGGCTACTTGAAGAGGAAACAAACCATAGAGACAAAACTGAGAACTCCTTTATTTTGTCAAGATTCAAAGAGCTACTAGGAACCATGTTGGATTTAGAGTTCCAAATTCATCTATCTATATACGAGAGAGCAGAGGGAAACCTAAATATAAAAACTGCTACTCTAGACGAACGCTTCAACCTAGAAGAACAAAATTTGGTGAGCCAAGTCGGATTTGTGTACTGATCATTACCACCAAGTATCATCAAGATCGGGTGAAAAAATATTTGCTGGGATTTCGGAAACTCGTTAATTCTTAGAAGCTTGGCCAACCCTCTAAATGAAATTGCTTTTCCTCAGTCTGTGCCAAGGGCTACTTGAAAAGGAAACAAACCATAGAGACAAAACTGAGAACTCCTTTATTGTGTCAAGTTTCAAAGAGCTACTACGAACCATGTTGGATTTAGAGTTCCAAATTCATCTATCTATATAGGAGACAACAGAGGGAAACCTAAATATAATAACTGACACTGTAGACGAACGCTTCAACATAGAAGAACAAAATATGGTGAGCCAAGTGGGATTTGTGAACTGATCATTACCAGCAAGTATCATCAAGATTGGGAGAAAAAATATTTGCTGGTATTTCGGAAACTCGTTAATTCTTAGAAGCTTGGCAACCCCTCTCAATGAAAGTGCTTTTCCACAGTCTGTGCCTAGGGCTACTTGAATAGGAAACAAAGAATAGAGACAAAACTGAGAACTCCTTTATTTTGTCAAGTTTCAAAGAGCTACTACAAACCATGTTGGATTTAGAGTTCCAAATTCATCTATCTATATAGGAGAGAACAGAGGGAAACCTAAATATAAAAACTGCTACTGTACACGAATGCTTCAACCTAGAAAAACAAAATTTCGTGAGCCAAGTGGGATTTGTGTACTGATCATTACCACCAAGTATCTTGAAGATTGGGTGAAAAAATATGTGCTGGTATTTCGTAAACTTGATAATTCTTAGAAGCTTGGCAACCTCTCTCAATGAGGGTGCTTTTCCACAGTCTGTGCTTAGGGCTACTTAAAGAGGAAACAAACCATAGAGACAAAACTGACAACTCCTTTATTTTGTCAAGTTTCAAAGAGCTACTACACACCATGTTGGATTTAGAGTTCCATATTCATCTATCTATATAGGAGAGAACAGAGGGAAACCTAAATATAAAAACTGCTACTGTAGACGAACGCTTCAACCTAGAAGAACAAAATTTGGTGAGCCAAGTTGGAGTTGTGTACTGATCATTACCACTACGGATAATCAAGATTGGGTGAAAAAATATTTGCTGGAATATCGGAAACTGGTTAATTCTTAGAAGCTTGGTAGCCCCTCTCGATGAAAGTGCTTTTCCACAGTCTTTGCCTGGGGCTACTTGAAAAGGAAACAAACCATGGAGAAAAAACAGAGAACTCCTTTATATTGTCAAGTTTCCAAGAGCTAATACGAACCATGTTGGATTTAGAGTTTCAAATTCATCTCTGTATATAGGAGAGAATAGAGGGAAACCTAAATATAAAAACTGCTAATGTAGACGAACGCTTCAACCTAGAAGAACAAAATTTGGTGGGCCAAGTGGGATTTGTGTACTGATCATTACCACCAAGTATCATCAAGATTAGGTGAAAAAATTTTTGCTGGTATTTCGGAAACTCGTTAATTCTTAGAAGCTTGGCAACCCTTCTCAATGAAAGTAATTTTCAACTGTCTGTGCCTAGGGCTACTTGAAGAGGAAACAAACCATAGAGACAAAACTGAGAACTCCTTTATTTTGTCAAGATTCAAAGAGCTACTACAAACCATGTTGGATTTAGAGTTCCAAATTCATCTATCTATATACGATAGAGCAGAGGGAAACCTAAATATAAAAACTGCTACTGTAGACGAACGCTTCAACCTAGAAGAACAAAATTTGGTGAGCCAAGTTGGAGTTGTGTACTGATCATTACCACTACGGATAATCAAGATTGGGTGAGAAAATATTTGCTGGTATATCGGAAACTCGATAATTCTTAGAAGCTTGTCAACCCCTCTCAATGAAAGTGCTTTTCAACAGTCTGCACATAGGGATACTTGAAGAGGAAACAAACCATAGAGACAAAACTGAGAACTCCTTTATTTTGTCAAGTTTCAAAGAGCTACTACACACCAAGTTGGATTTAGAGTTCCATATTCATCTATCTATATAGGAGAGAACAGAGGGAAACCTAAATATAAAAACTGCTACTGTAGAAGAACGTTTCGACCTAGAAGAACAAAATTTGGTGAGCCAAGTGGGATTTGTGTTCTGATCATTACCACCAAGTATCATCAAGATTGGGTGAAAAAATATTTGCTGGTATTTCGGAAACTCGTTAATTCTTGGAAGCTTGGCAACCCCTCTCAATGAAAGTGCTTTTCCACAGTCTGTGCCTTGGGCTACTTGAATAGGAAACAAAAAATAGAGACAAAACTGAGAACTCCTTTATTTTGTCAAGTTTCAAAGAGCTACTACAAACCATGTTTGATTTACAGTTCCAAATTCATCTATCTATATAGGAGAGCACAGAGGGAAACCTAAATATAAAAACTGCTACTGTACACGAATGCTTCAACCTAGAAGAACAAAATTTCGTGAGCCAAGTGGGATTTGTGTACTGATCATTACCACCAAGTATCTTGAAGATTGGTTGAAAAAATATTTGCTGGTATTTCGTAAACTCGATAATTCTTAGAGGCTTGGCAACGCCTCTCAATGAAAGTGCTTTTCCACAGTCTGTGCTTAGGGCTACTTAAAGAGGAAACAAACCATAGAGACAAAACTGAGAACTCCTTTATTTTGTCAAGTTTCAAAGAGCTACTACACACCATGTTGGATTTAGAGTTCCATATTCATCTATCTATATAGGAGAGAACAGAGGGAAACCTAAATATAAAAACTGCTACTGTAGACGAACGCTTCAACCTAGAAGAACAAAATTTGGTGAGCCAAGTTGGAGTTGTGTACTGATCATTACCACTACGGATCATCTAGATTGTTTGAAAAAATATTTGCTGGAATATCGGAAACTGGTTAATTCTTAGAAGCTTGGTAGCTGCTCTCGATGAAAGTGCTTTTCCACAGTCTGTGCCTGAGGCTACTTGAAGAGGAAACAAACCATAGAGACAAAACTGAGAACTCCTTTATTTTGTCAAGTTTCAAAGAGCTACTACGAACCATGTTGGATTTAGAGTTCCAAATTCATCTATCTATATAGGAGAGAGCAGAGGGAAACCTAAATATAAAAACTGCTACTGTAGACGAACGCTTCAACCTGGAAGAACAAAATTTGGTGAGCCAAGTGGGATTTGTGTACTGATCATTACCACCAAGTATCATCAAGATTGGGTGAAAAACTATTTGCTGGTATTTCGGAAACTCGTTAATTCTTAGAAGCTAGGCAACCCCTCTCAATGAAAGTGCTTTTCCACAGTCTGTGCTTAGGGCTACTTAAAGAGGAAACAAACCATAGAGACAAAACTGAGAACTCCTTTATATTGTCAAGTTTCAAATAGCTACTACAAACCATGTTGGATATATAGTTCCAAATTCATCTGTCTATATAGGAGAGAGCAGAGTGAAACCTAAATATAAAAACTGCTAATGTAGACGAACGATTCAACCTAGAGGAACAAAATTTGGTGAGCCAAGTGGGATTTGTGTCCTGATCATTACCACCAAGTATCATCAAGATTGGGTAAAAAAATATTTGCTGGTATTTCGGAAACTCGATAATTCTTAGAAGCTTGGCAACCCCTCTCGATGAAAGTGGTTTTCCACAGTCTTTGCTTAGGGCTACTTAAAGAGGAAACAAACCATAGAGACAAAACTGAGAACTCCTTTATTTTGTCAAGTTTCAAAGAGCTACTACGAACCATGTTGGATTTAGAGTTCCAAATTCATCTATCTATATAGGAGACAACAGAGGGAAACCTAAATATAAAAACTGACACTGTAGACGAACGCTTCAACATAGAAGAACAAAATTTGGTGAGCCAAGTGGGATTTGTGAACTGATCATTACCACCAAGTATCATCAAGATTGGGTGAAAAAATATTTGCTGGTATTTCGGAAACTCGTTAATTCTTAGAAGCTTGGCAACCCCTCTCAATGAAAGTGCTTTTCCACAGGCTGTGCATAGGGCTACTTGATAGGAAACAAAGAATAGAGACAAAACTGAGAACTCCTTTATTTTGTCAAGTTTCAAAGAGCTACTACAAACCATGTTGGATTTAGATTTCCAAATTCATCTATCTATATAGGAGATAACAGAGGGAAACCTAAATATAAAAACTACTACTGTACACGAATGCTTCAACCTAGAAGAACAAAATTTCGTGGGCAAAGTGGGATTTGTGTACTGATCATTACCACCAAGTATCTTGAAGATTGGGTGAAAAAATATGTGCTGGTATTTCGTAAACTTGATAATTCTTAGAAGCTTGGCAACCTCTCTCAATGAAAGTGCTTTTCCACAGTCTGTGCTTATGGCTACTTAAAGAGGAAACAAACCATAGAGACAAAACTGAGAACTCCTTTATTTTGTCAAGATTCAAAGAGCTACTACACACCATGTTGGATTTAGAGTTCAATATTCATCTATCTATATAGGAGAGAACAGAGGGAAACCTAAATATAAAAACTGCTACTGTAGACGAACGCTTCAACCTAGAAGAACAAAATTTGGTGAGCCAAGTTGGAGTTGTGTACTGATCATTAACACTACGGATAATCAAGATTGGGTGAAAAAATATTTGCTGGAATATCGGAAAATGGTTAATTCTTAGAAGCTTGGTAGCCCCTCTCGATGAAAGTGCTTTTCCACAGTCTTTGCCTGGGGCTACTTGAAAAGGAAAAAACCATGGAGAAAAAACAGAGAACTCCTTTATATTGTCAAGTTTCCAAGAGCTAATATGAACCATGTTGGATTTAGAGTTTCAAATTCATCTCTGTATATAGGAGAGAACAGAGGGAAACCTAAATATAAAAACTGCTAATATAGACGAACGCTTCAACCTAGAAGAACAAAATTTGGTGGGCCAAGTGGGATTTGTGTACTGATCATTTCCACCCAGTATCATCAAGATTAGTTGAAAAAATTTTTGCTGGTATTTCGGAAACTCGTTAATTCTTAGAAGCTTGGCAACCCTTCTCAATGAAAGTAATTTTCAACTGTCTGTGCCTAGGGCTACTTGAAGAGGAAACAAACCATAGAGACAAAACTGAGAACTCCTTTATTTTGTCAAGATTCAAAGAGCTACTACGAACCATGTTGGATTTAGAGTTCCAAATTCATCTATCTATATACGATAGAGCAGAGGGAAACCTAAATATAAAAACTGCTACTGTAGACGAACGCTTCAAACTAGAAGAACAAAATATGGTGAGCCAAGTGGAATTTGTGTACTGATCATTACCACCAAGTATCATCAAGATTGGGTGAAAAAATATTTGCTGGTATATCGGAAACTCGATAATTCTTAGAAGCTTGGCAACCCCTCTCAATGAAAGTGCTTTTCAACAGTCTGCACATAGGGATACTTGAAAAGGAAACAAACCATAAAGACAAAACTGAGAACTCCTTTATTTTGTCAAGTTTCAAAGAGCTACTACACACCAAGTTGGACTTAGAGTTCCATATTCATCTATCTATATAGGAGAGAACAGAGGGAAACCTAAATATAAAAACTGCTACTGTAGAAGAACGTTTCAACCTAGAAGAACAAAATTTGGTGAGCCAGGTGGGATTTGTGTTGTAATCATTACCACCAAGTATCATCAAGATTGGGTGAAAAAACATTTGCTGGTATTTCGGAAACTCGTTAATTCTTAGAAGCTTGGCAACCCCTCTCAATGAAAGTGCTTTTCCACAGTCTGTGCCTTGGGCTACTTGAATAGGAAACAAAAAATAGAGACAAAACTGAGAACTCCTTTATTTTGTCAAGTTTCAGAGCTACTACAAACCATGTTGGATTTACAGTTCCAAATTCATCTATCTATATAGGAGAGAACAGAGGGAAACCTAAATATAAAAACTGCTACTGTACACGAATGCTTCAACCTAGAAGAACAAAATTTCGTGAGCCAAGTGGGATTTGTGTACTGATCATTACCACCAAGTATCTTGAAGATTGGTTGAAAAAATATTTGCTGGTATTTCGTAAACTCGATAATTCTTAGAAGCTTGGCAACCCCTCTCAATGAAAGTGCTTTTCCACAGTCTGTGCTTAGGGCTACTAAAGAGGAAACAAACCATAGAGACAAAACTGAGAACTCTTTTATTTTGTCAAGTTTCAAAGAGCTACTACACACCATGTTGGATTTAGAGTTCCATATTCATCTATCTATATAGGAGAGAACAGAGGGAAACCTATATATTAAAACTGCTACTGTAGACGAACGCTTCAAACTAGAAGAACAAAATGTGGTGAGCCAAGTTGGAGTTGTGTACTGATCATTACCACTACGGATCATCAAGATTGGGTGAAAAAATATTTGCTGGAATATCGGAAACTGGTTAATTCTTAGAAGCTTGGTAGCCGCTCTCGATGAAAGTGCTTTTCCACAGTCTGTGCCTGAGGCTACTTGAAGAGGAAACAAACCATAGAGACAAAACTGAGAACTCCTTTATTTTGTCAAGTTTCAAAGAGCTACTACGAACCATGTTGGATTTAGAGTTCCAAATTCATCTATCTATATAGGAGAGAGCAGAGGGAAACCTAAATATAGAAACTGCTACTGTAGACGAACGCTTCAACCTGGAAGAACAAAATTTGGTGAGCCAGGTGGAATTTGTGTACTGATCATTACCACCAAGTATCATCAAGATTGGGTGAAAAAATATTTGCTGGTATTTCGGAAACTCGTTAATTCTTAGAAGCTTGGAAACCCCTCTCAATGAAATTGCTTTTCCACACTCTGTGCCTAGGGCTACTTGAAGAGGAAACAAACCATAGCTACAAAACTGAGAACTCCTTTATTTTGTCAAGTTTCAAAGAGCTTCTACGAACCATGTTGGATTATAGTTCCAAATTCATCTATCTATATAGGAGTGAGCAGAGGGAAACATAAATATAAAAACTGCTACTGTAGACGAACGCTTCAACCTAGAAGAACAAAATTTGGTGAGCCAAGTGGGATTTGTGTACTGAACATTATCACCATGTATCATCAAGATTGGGTGAAAAAGTTTTTGCTCCTATTTCGGAAACTCGTTAATTCTTAGACGCTTTGCAACCCCTCTCAATGAAAGTCCTTTTCCACAGTCTGTGCCTAGGGCTACTTGAAGAGGAAACAAACCATAGAGACAAAACTGAGAACTCCTTTATTTTGTAAAGTTTAAAAGAGCTCTTGCAAACCATGTTGGATTTAGAGTTCCAAATTCATCTATCTATATAGGAGAGAGCAGAGGGAAACCTAAATATAAAAACTGCTACTGTAGACGAACGCTTCAACCTGGAAGAACAAAATTTGGTGAGCCAAGTGGGATTTGTGTACTGATCATTACCACCAAGTATCATCAAGATTGGGTGAAAAAATATTTGCTGGTATTTCGGAAAGTCGTTAATTTTTAGAAGCTTGACAACCCCTCTCAATGAAAGTGCTTTTCCACAGTCTGGGCTTATGGCTACTTAAACAGGAAACAAATCATTGAGATAAAACTGAGAACACATTTATTTTGTCAAGTTTCAAAGAGCTACTACGAACCATGTTGGATTTAGAGTTCCAAATTCATCTCTCTATATAGGAGAGAGCAGAGGGAAACCTAAATATAAAAACTGCTAGTGTAGACGAACGCTTCAACCTAGAAGAACAAAATTTGGTGAGCCAAGTGGGATTTGTGTACTGATCATTACCACCAAGTATCATCAAGATTGGGTGAAAAAATATTTGCAGGTATTTCGGAAACTCGGTAATTCCTAGAAGGTTCACAACCCTTCTCAATGTAAGTACTTTTCAACTGTCTGTGCCTAGGGCTACTTGAAGAGGAAACAAACCATAGAGACAAAAATGAGAACTCCTTTATTTTGTCAAGATTCAAAGATCTACTAAGAACCATGTTGGATTTAGCGATCCAAATTCATCTATCTATATACGAGAGAGCAGAGGGAAACCTAAATATAAAAACTGCTACTGTAGACGAACGCTTCAACCTAAAAGAACAAAATTTCGTGAGCCAAGTGGGATTTGTGTACTGATCATTACCACCAAGTATCATCAAGATTGGGTAAAAAAATATTTGCTGGTATTTCGGAAACTCGTTAATTCTTAAAGCTTGGCAACCCCTCTCGATGAAAGAGCTTTTCCACAGTCTGTGCCTAGGACTACTTGAAGAGGAAACAAACCATAGAGACAAAACTGAGAACTCCTTTATTTTGTCAAGTTTCAAAGAGCTACTACGAACCATGTTGGATTGAGAGTTCCAAATTCATCTATCTATATAGGAGAGAGCAGAGGGAAACCTAAATATAAAAACTGCTACTGTAGACGAACGCGTCAACCTGGAAGAACAAAATTTGGTGAGCCAAGTGGGATTTGTGTACTGATCATTACCACCAAGTATCATCAAGATTGGGTGAAAAAATACTTGCTGGTATTTCGTAAACTCGTTAATTTTTAGAAGCTTGACAACTTCTCTCAATGAAAGTGCTTTTCCACAGTCTGTGCTTAGGGCTACTTGAAGAGGAAACAAAGCATTGAGATAAAACTGAGAACTCCTTTATTTTGTCAAGTTTCAAAGAGCTACTACGAACCATGTTGGATTTAGAGTTCCAAATTCATCTATCTATATAGGAGAGAGCAGATATAAACCTAAATATAAAAACTGCTACTGTAGACGAACGCTTCAACCTAGAAGAACAAAATTTGGTGAGCCATGTGGGATTTGTGTACTGATCATTACCACCAAGTATCATCAAGATTGGGTGAAAAAATATTTGCTGGTATTACTGAAACTCGTTAATTTTTAGATGCTTGTCAACCCCTCTCAATGAAAGTGCTTTTCCACAGTCTGTGCTTAGGGCTACTTAAAGAGGAAACAAACCATAGAGACAAAACTGAGAACTCCTTTATTTTGTCAACTTTCAAAGAGCTACTACAAACCATGTTGGATATATAGTTCCAAAATCATCTGTCTATATAGGAGAGAGCAGAGGGAAACCTAAATATAAAAACTGCTACTGTAGACGAACGCTTCAACCTAGAAGAACAAAATTTGGTGAGCCAAGTGGTTTTGTGTACTGATCATTATCACCAAGTATCATCAAGATTGGGTGAAAAAATATTTGCTGGTATTTTGGAAACTCGTTAATTCTTAGAAGCTTGGAAACCCGTCTCAATCAAAGTGCTTGTCCACAGTCTGTGCACAGGGCTACTTGAATAGGAAACAAAAAATAGAGACAAAACTGAGAACTCCTTTATTTTGTCAAGTTTCAAAGAGCTACTACAAACCATGTTGGATTTAGAGTTCCAAATTGATCTATCTATATAGGAGAGAACAGAGGGAAACCTAAATATAAAAACTGCTACTGTACACGAATGTTTCAACCTAGAAGAACAAAACGTCGTGAGCCAAGTAGGATTTGTGTACTGATCATTACCACCAAGTATCATCAAGATTGGGTGAAAAAATATTTGCTGCATTTCGGAAACTCGATAATTCTTAGAAGCTTGGCAACCCCTCTCAATGAAAGTGCTTTTCCACAGTCTTTGCTTAGGGCTACTTGAAGAGGAAACAAACCATAGAGACAAAACTGAGAACTCCTTTATTTTGTCAAGTTTCAAATAGCTACTAAACTCCCTGTTGGATTTAGAGTTCCATATTCATGTATCTATATAGGAGAGAACAGAGGGAAACCTAAATATAAAAACTGCTACTGTAGATGAACGCTTCAACCTAGAAGAACAAAATTTGGTGAGCCAAGTGGGATTTGTGTAGTGATCATTACCACCAAGTATCATCAAGATTGGGTGAAAAAATATTTGCAGGTATTTCGGAAACTCGTTAATTCTTAGAAGGTTGGCAACCCTTCTCAATGAAAGTAGTTTTCAACTTTCTGTGCCTAGGGCTACTTGAAGAGGAAACAAACCATAGAGACAAAACTGAGAACTCCTTTGTTTTGTCAAGATTCAAAGAGCTACTAAGAACCATGTTGGATTTAGAGTTCCAAATTCATCTATCTATATACGAGAGAGCAGAGGGAAACCTAAATATAAAAACTGCTACTGTAGACGAACGCTTCAACCTAGAAGAACATAATTTGGTGAGCCAAGTGGGATTTGTGTACTGATCATTACCACCAAGTATCATCAAGATTGGGTAAAAGAAATATTTGCTGGTATTTCGGAAACTCGTTAATTCTTAGAAGCTTGGCAACCCCTCTCGATGAAAGTGGTTTTCCACAGTCTGTGCCTAGGGCTACTTGAAGAGGAAACAAACCATAGAGACAAAACTGAGAACTCCTTTATTTTGTCAAGTTTCAAAGAACTACTACGAACCATGTTAGATTGAGAGTTCCAAATTCACCTCTCTATATACGAGAGAGCAGAGGGAAACCTAAATATAAAAACTGGTACTGTAGACGAACGCTTCAACCTGGAAGAACAAAATTTGGTGAGCCAAGTGGGATTTGTGAACTGATCATTACCACAAAGTATCATCAAGATTGGGTGAAAAAATATTTGCAGGTATTTCGGAAACTCGTTAATTTTAGAAGGTTTGCAACCCCTCTCAATGAAAGTGCTTTTCCACAGTCTGTTCCTATTTCTACTTGAAGAGGAAACAAACCATAGAGAGAAAACGGAGAACTCCTTTATTTTGTCAAGTTTCAAAGAGCTACTACAAACCATGTTGGATTTAGAGTTCCAAATTCATCTATCTATATAGGAGAGAGTAGAGGGAAACCTAAATATAAAAACTGCTAATGTAGACGAACGCTTCAACCTAGAAGAACAAAATTTGGTGAGCCAAGTGGGATTTGTGAACTGATCATTACCACCAAGGATCATCAAGATAGGTTGAAAAAATATTTCCTGGAATATCGGAAACTCGTTAATTCTTAGAAGCTTGGCAGCCCCTCTCGATGAAAGTGCTTTTCCACAGTCTGTGCCTAGGGCTACTTGAAAAGGAAACAAACTATAGAGAAAAAACTGAGAACTCCTTTATATTGTCAAGTTTCCAAGAGCTACTTCGAACCATGTTGGATTTAGAGTTCCAAATTCATCTATCTATATAGGAGAGAACAGAGGGAAACCTAAATATAAAAACTGCTACTGTAGACGAACGCTTCAACCTAGAAGAACATAATTTGGTGAGCCAAGTAGGATTTGTGTACTGATCATTACCACCAAGTATCATCAAGATTGGGTGAAAAAATATTTGCTGGTATTTTGGAAACTCGTTAATTCTTAGAAGGTTGGCAACCCTTCTCAATGAAAGTGCTTTTCCACAGTCTGTGCCTAGGGCTACTTGAAGAGGAAACAAACCATAGAGACAAAACTGAGAACTAATTTATTTGTCACGTTTCAAAGAGCTACTACAAACCATGTTGGATTGAGAGTTCCAAATTCATCTATCTATATAGGAGAGAGCAGAGGGAAACCTAAATATAAAAACTGCTACTGTAGACGAACGCTTCAACCTGGAAGAACAAAATTTGGTGAGCCAAGTGGGATTTGTGAACTGATCATTACCACCAAGTATCATCAAGATCGGGTGAAAAAATATTTATTGTATTTCGGAAACTCGTTAATTCTTCGACGCTTGGCAACACCTCTCAATGAAAGTGCTTTTCCACAGTCTGTGCATAGGGCTACTTGAATAGGAAACAAAAAATGGAGACAAAACTGAGAACTCCATTATTTTGTCAAGTTTCAAAGAGCTACTACAAACCATGTTGGATTGAGAGTTCCAAATTCATCTATCTATATAGGAGAGAACAGAGGGAAACCTAAATATAAAAAACTGCTACTGTATACGAATGCTTCAACCTAGAAGAACAAAATTTCGTGAGCCAAGTGGGATTTGTGTACTGATCATTAACACCAAGTATCATCAAGATTGGGTGAAAAAATATTTGCTGGTATTCGGAAACTCGATAATTCTTAGAAGCTTGGCAACCCCTCTCAATGAATGTGCTTTTCCACAGTCTGTGTTTAGGGCTACTTGAAGAGGAAACAAACAATAGAGACAAAACTGAGAACTCCTTTATTTTGTCAAGTTTCAAAGAGGTACTACACACCATGTTGGATTTAGAGTTCCATATTCATCTATCTATATAGGAGAGAACAGAGGGAAACCTAAATATAAAAACTGCTACTGTAGACAAACGCTTCAACCTAGAAGAACAAAATTTTGTGAGCCAAGTGGGATTTGTGTGCTGATCATTACCACCAAGTATCATCAAGATTTTGTGAAAAAATATTTGCTGGTATTTCGGAAACTCGTTAATTCTTAGAAGCTTGTCCAACCCTCTCAATGAAATTGCTTTACCTCAGTCTGTGCCTAGGGCTACTTGAAGAGGAAAGAAGCCATAGAGACAAAACTTAGAACTCCTTTATTTTGTCAAGTTTCAAAAAGCTTCTACGAACCATGTTTGATTTAGAGTTCCAAATTCATCTATCTATACAGGAGTGAGCAGAGGGAAACCTAAATATAAAAACTGCTACTGTAGACGATGGCTTCAACCTAGAAGAACAAAATTTGGTGAGCCAAGAGGGATTTGTGTACTGATCATTACCACCAAGTATCATCAAGATTGGGTAAAAGAAATATTTGCTGGTATTTCGGAAACTCGTTAATTCTTAGAAGCTTGGCAACCCCTCTCGATGAAAGTGCTTTTCCACAGTCTGTGCCTAGGGCTACTTGAAGAGGAAACAAACCATAGAGACAAAACTGAGAACTCCTTTATTTTGTCAAGTTTCAAAGAGCTACTACGAACCATGTTGGATTGAGAGTTCCAAATTCACCTCTCTATATACGAGAGAGCAGAGGGAAAACTAAATATAAAAACTGCTACTGTAGACGAACGCTTCAACCTGGAAGAACAAAATTTGGTGAGCCAAGTGGGATTTGTGAACTGATCATTACCACCAAGTATCATGAAGATTGGGTGAAAAAATATTTGCAGGTATTTCGGAAACTCGTTAATTTTAGAAGGTTGGCAACCCCTCTCAATGAAAGTGCTTTTCCACAGTCTGTTCCTATGGCTACTTGAAGAGGAAACAAACCATAGAGAGAAAACTGAGAACTCCTTTATTTTGTCAAGTTTCAAAGAGCTACAACAAACCATGTTGGATTTAGAGTTCCAAATTCATTTATCTATATAAGAGAGAGCAGACGGAATCCTAAATATAAAAACTGCTACTGTAGCTGAACGCTTCAACCTAGAAGAACAAAATTTGGTGAGCCAAGTGGGATTTGTGAACTGATCATTACCACCATGTATCATCAAGATTGGGTGAAAAAAAATTTGCTGGTGTTTCGGAAACTCGTTAATTCTTAGAAGCTTGGCAACCCCGCTCAATGAAAGTGCTTTTCCACAGTCTGTGCTTAGGGCTACTTGAATAGAAAACAAAAAATAGAGACAAAACTGAAAACTCCTTTATTTTGTCAAGTTTCAAAGAGCTACTACAAACCATGTTGGATATATAGTTCCAAATTTATCTGTCTATATATGAGAGAACAGAGGGAAACCTGAATATAAAAACTGCTACTGTACACGTATGCTTCAACCTAGAAGAACAAAATTTCGTGAGCCATGTGGGATTTGTGTACTGATCATTACCACCAAGTATCATCAAGATTGGGTGAAAAAATATTTGCTGGTATTTCGGAAACTCGATAATTCTTAGAAGCTAGGCAACCCCTCTCAATGAAAGTGCTTTTCCACAGTCTGTGCTTAGGGCTACTTGAAGAGGAAACAACCATAGAGACAAAACTGAGAACTCCTTTATTTTGTCAAGTTTCTAAGAGCTACTACGAACCATGTTGGATTAGAGTTCCAAATTCATCTATCTATATAGGAGAGAGTAGAGGGAAACCTAAATATAAAAACTGCTAATGTAGATGAACGCTTCAACCTAGAAGTCAAAATTTGGTGAGCCAAGTGGGATTTGTGAACTGATCATTACCACCAAGGATCATCAAGATAGGGTAAAAAAATATTTGCTGGAATATCGGAAACTAGTTAATTCTTAGAAGCTTGGCAGCCCCTCTCGATGAAATTGCTTTTCCACAGTCTGTGCCTAGGGCTACTTGAAAAGGAAACAAACTATAGAGAAAAAACTGAGAACTCCTTTATATTGTCAAGTTTCTAAGAGCTACTTCGAACCATGTTGGATTTAGAGTTCCAAATTCATCTATCTATATAGGAGAGAACAGAGGGAAACCTAAATATAAAAACTGCTACTGTAGACGAACGCTTCAACCTAGAAGAACATAATTTTGTGAGCCAAGTGGGATTTGTGTACTGATCATTACCACCAAGTATCATCAAGATTGGGTGAGAAAATATTTGCTGGTATTTTGGAAACTCGTTAATTCTTAGAAGGTTGGCAAACCTTCTCAATGAAAGTGCTTTTCCACAGTCTGTGCCTAGGGCTACTTGAAGAGGAAACAAACCATAGAGACAAAACTGAGAACTCCTTTATTTTGTCAAGTTTCAAAGAGCTACTACGAACCATGTTGGATTGAGAGTTCCAAATTCATCTAACTATTTACGAGAGAGCAGAGGGAAACCTAAATATAAAAACTGCTACTGTAGACGAACGCTTCAACCTAGAAGAACAAATTTTGGTCAGCCAAGTGGGATTTGTGTACTGATCATTACCACCAAGTATCATCAAGATTCGGTAAAAAAAATATTTGCTGGTATTTCAGAAACTCGTTAATTCTTAGACGCTTGGCAACCCCTCTCGATGAAAGTGCTTTTCCACAGTCTGTGCCTAGGGCTACTTGAAGAGGAAACAAACCATAGAGACAAAACTGAGATCTCCTTTATTTTGTCAAGTTTCAAAGAGCTACTACGAACCATGTTGGATTGAGATTTCCAAATTCATCTAACTATTTACGAGAGAGCAGAGGGAAAACTAAATATAAAAACTGCTACTGTAGACGAACGCTTCAACCTAGAAGAACAAAATTTGGTGAGCCAAGTGGGATTTGTGTACTGATCATTACCATCAAGTATCATCAAGATTGGGTGAAAAAATATTTGCTGGTATTTCGGAAACTCGTTAATTATTAGAAGCTTGGCAACCCCACTCAATGAAAGTGCTTTTCCACAGTCTGTGCCTAGGGCTACTTGAAGAGGAAACAAACCATAGAGACAAAACTGAGAACTCCTTTATTTTGTCAAGTTTAAGAGAGCTACTACAAACCATGTTGGATATACAGTTCCAAATTCATCTGTCTATATAGGAGAGAGCAGAGGGAAACCTAAATATAAAAACTGCTACTGTAGACGAACGCTTCACCTAGAAGAACAAAATTTGGTGAGCCAAGTGGGACTTGAGAACTGATCATTACCACCAAGTATCATCAAGATTGGGTGAAAAAATATTTGCTGGTATTTCGAAAACTCGTTAATTCTCAGAAGCTTGTCAACCCCTCTCAATGAAAGTGCTTTTCCACAGTCTGTGCATAGGGCTACTTGAATAGGAAACAAAAAATGGAGACCAAACTGAGAACTCCTTTATTTTGTCAAGTTTCAAAGAGCTACTACAAACCATGTTGGATTTAGAGTTCCAAATTCATCTATCTATATAGGAGAGAACAGAGGGAAAACTAAATTTAAAAACAACTACTGTAGATGAACGCTTCAACCTAGAAGAACAAAATTTGGTGAGCCAAGTGAGATTTGTGTACTGATCATTACCACCAAGTATCATCAAGATTGGGTGAAAAATATTTGCTGGTGTTTGGGACACTCGTTAATTCTTAGAAGCTTGGCAACCCCTCTCGATGAAAGTGCTTTTCCACAGTCTGTGCCTAGGGCTATGAAGAGGAAACAAACCTTAGAGACAAAACTGAGAACTCCTTTATATTGTCAGGTTTCCAAGAGCTACTACGAACCATGTTGGATTTAGAGTTCCAAATTAATCTATCTATATAGGAGAGAACAGAGGAAAACCTAAATATAAAAACTACTACTGTAGACGAACGCTTCAAAATAGAAGAACAAAATTTGGTGAGTTAAGTGGGATTTGTGTACTGATCATTACCACCAAGTATCATCAAGATTGGGTGAAAAAATATTTGCTGGTGTTTGGGACACTCGTTAATTCTTAGAAGCTTGGCAACAACTCTCAATGAAAGTGCTTTTCCACAGTGTGTGCCTAGGGCTACTTGAAGAGAAAACAAACCATACAGACAAAACTGAGAACTTCTTTATTTTGTCAAGTTTCAAAGAGCTACTACGAACCATGTTGCATTTAGAGTTCCAAATTCATCTATCTATATAGCGGAGTGCAGAGGGAAACCTAAATATAAAAACTGCTACTGTAGACGAACACTTCAACCTAGAAGAACAAAATATGGTGAGCCAAGTGGGATTTGTGTACTGATCATTACCACCAAGTATCATCAAGATTGGGTGAAAAAATATTTGCTGCTATTTCGGAAACTCGTAAATTCTTATAAGCTTGACAACCCCTCTCAATGAAAGTTCTTTTACACAGTCTGTGCTTAGGGCTACTTAAAGAGGAAACAAACCATAGACACAAAACTGAGAACTCCTTTATTTTGTCAAGTTTCAAAGAGCTACTACGATCCATGTTGGATTTAGAGTTCCAAATTCATCTATCTATATAGGAGAGATCAGATTGAAATCTAAATATAAAAACTGCTACTGTAGACGAACGCTTCAACCTAGAAGAACAAAATTTGGTGAGCCAAGTGGGATTTTTGTACTGATCATTACCACCAAGTATCATCAAGATTGGGTGAAAGAATATTTGCTGTTATTTCGGAAACGCGTTATTTCTTAGAAGCTTGACAACCCCTCTAAATGAAAGTGCTTTTACACAGTCTGTGCTTAGGGCTATTTAAAGAGGAAACAAACAATAGAGACAAAACTGAGAACTCCTTTATTTTGTCAAGTTTCAAAGAGCTACTACAAACCATGTTGGATTTAGAGTTCCAAATTCATCTATCTATATAGGAGAGAGCAGCTGGAAATCTAAATATAAAAACTGCTACTGCCGACGAACGCTTCAACCTAGAAGAACAAAATTTGGTGAGCCAAATGGGATTTGTGTACTGATCATTACCACCAAGTATCATCAAGATTGGGTGAAAAAATATTTGCAGGTATTTCGGAAACTCGTTAATTCTTAGAAGGTTGGCAACCCCTCTCAATGAAAGTGCTTTTCCACACTCTGTGCCTAGGGCTACTTGAAGAGGAAACAAACCATAGAGACAAAACTGAGAACTCTGTATTCTGTCAAGTTTCAAAGAGCTACTCCAAACCATGTTGGATTTAGAGTTCCAAATTCATCTATCTATATAGGAGAGAACAGAGGGAAACCTAAATATAAAAACTGCTTCTGTAGACGAACGCTTCAAAATAGAAGAACAATATTTGGTGAGCCAAGTGGGAATTTTGTACTGATCATTACCACCAAGTGTCATCAAGATTGGGTGAAAAAATATTTGCTGGTATTTCGGAAACTCGTTAATTCTTAGAAGCTTGACAACCCCTCTCAATGAAAGTGCTTTTACACAGTCTGTGCTTAGGGCTACTTAAAGAGGAAACAAACCATAGAGACAAAACTGAGAACTCCTTTATTTTGTCAAGTTTCAAAGAGCTACTACAAACCATGTTGGATTTAGAGTTCCAAATTAATCTATCTATATAGGATTGAGCAGATGGAAATCTAAATATAAAAACTGCTACTGTAGACGAATGCTTCAACCTAGAAGAACAAAATTTGGTGAGCCAAGTGGGATTTGGGTACTGATCATTACCACCAAGTATCATCAAGATTGGGTGAAAAATATTTGCAGTTATTTCGGAAACTCGTTAATTCTTAGAAGGTTGGTAACCCCTCTCGATGAAAGTGCTTTTCCACAGTCTGTGCATAGGGCTACTTAAAGAGGAAACAAACCATAGAGACAAAACTGAGAACTCCTTTATTTTGTCAAGTTTCAAAGAGCTACTACAAACCATGTTGGATTTAGAGTTTAAATTCATCTATCTATATACGAGAGAACAGAAGGAAACTTAAATATAAAAACTGCTACTGTAGACGAACGCTTCAACCTAGAAGAACAACATTTGGTGAGCCAAGTGGAATTTGTGTACTGATCATTACCACCAAGTATCATCAAGATTGCGTAAAAAAAAATATTTGCTGGTATTTCGGAAACTCGTTAATTCTTAGAAACTTGGCAACGCCTCTCGATGAAAGTGCTGTTCCACAGTCTGTGCCTAGGGCTACTTGAAGAGGAAACAAACCATAGAGACATACTGAGAACTCCTTTATTTTGTCAAGTTTCAAAGAGCTACTACGAACCATGTGGGATTTAGTGTTCCAAATTCATCTATCTATATAGGAGAGATCAGAGGGAATCCTAAATATGAAAACTGCTACTGTAGACGAACGCTTCAACCTAGAAGATCAAAATTTGGTGAGCCAAGTGGGATTTGTGAACTGATCATTACCACCAAGGATCATCAAGATTGGGTGAAAAAATATTTTGCTGGAATATCGGAAACTCGTTAATTCTTTGAAGCTTGGCAGCCCCTCACGATGAAAGTGCTTTTCCACAGTCTGTGCCTAGGGCTACTTGAAAAGGAAAAAAACCATAGAGAAAAAACTGAGAACTCCTTTATATTGTCAAGTTTCCAACAGCAACTACGAACCATGTTGAATTTAGAGTTCCAAATTCATCTATCGATATAGGAGAGAACAGAGGAAACCTAAATATAAAAACTGCTACTGTAGATGAACGCTTCAACCTAGAAGAACATAATTTGGTGAGACAAGTGGGATTTGTGTACTGATCATTACCAACATGTATCATCAAGATTGGGTGGAAAAATATTTGCTGGTATTTCGGAAACTCATTAATTTTTAGAAGGTTGGCAACCTTTCTCAATGAAAGTGCTTTTCCACAGTGTGTGCCTAGGGCTACTTGAAGAGGAAACAAACCATAGAGACAAAAGTGAGAACTCCTTTATTTTGTCAAGTTTCAAAGAGCTACTACGAACCATGTTGGATTTAGAGTTCCAAATTCATCTATCTATATAGCGGAGTGCAGAGGGAAACCTAAATATAAAAACTGCTACTGTAGACGAACTCTTCAACCTAGAAGAACAAAATATGGTGAGCCAAGTGGGATTTGTGTACTGATCATTACCACCAAGTATCATCAAGATTGGGTGAAAAATTATTTGCTGGTATTTCGGAAACTCGTTAATTCTTAGAAGCTTGACAACCCCTCTAAATGAAAGTGCTTTTCCACAGTCTGTGCCTAGGGCTATGAAGAGGAAACAAACCTTAGAGACAAAACTGAGAACTCCTTTATATTGTCAGGTTTCCAAGAGCTACTACGAACCATGTTGGATTTAGAGTTCCAAATTCATCTATCTATATAGGAGAGAACAGAGGAAAACCTAAATATAAAAACTGCTACTGTAGACGAACGCTTCAAAATAGAAGAACAAAATTTGGTGAGTTAAGTGGAATTTGTGTACTGATCATTACCACCAAGTATCATCAAGATTGGGTGAAAAAATATTTGCTGGTGTTTGGGACACTCGTTAATTCTTAGAAGCTTGGCAACAACTCTCAATGAAAGTGCTTTTCCACAGTGTGTGCCTAGGGCTACTTGAAGAGAAAACAAACCATAGAGACAAAACTGAGAACTCCTTTATTTTGTCAAGTTTCAAAGAGCTACTAGGAACCATGTTGGATTTAGAGTTCCAAATTCATCTATCTATATAGGAGAGAGCAGAGGGAAAACTAAATATAAAAACAACTACTGTAGATGAACGCTTCAAACTTGAAGAACAAAATTTGGTGAGCCAAGTGGAATTTGTTTACTGATCATTACCACCAAGTATCATCAAGATTGGGTGAAAAAATATTTGCTGCTATTTCGGAAACTCGTAAATTCTTATAAGCTTGACAACCCCTCTCAATGAAAGTACTTTTACACAGTCTGTGCTTAGGGCTACTTAAAGAGGAAACAAACCATAGACACAAAACTGAGAACTCCTTTATTTTGTCAAGTTTCAAAGAGCTACTACGAACCATGTTGGATTTAGAGTTCCAAATTCATCTATCTATATAGGAGAGATCAGATGGAAATCTAAATATAAAAACTCCTACTGTAGACGAACGCTTCAACCTAGAAGAACAAAATTTGGTGAGCCAAGTGGGATTTGTGTACTGATCATTACCACCAAGTATCATCAAGATTGGGTGAAAGAATATTTGCTGTTATTTCGGAAACGCGTTAATTCTTAGAAGCTTGACAACCCCTCTAAATGAAAGTGCTTTTACACAGTCTGTGCTTAGGGCTATTTAAAGAGGAAACAAACCATAGAGACAAAACTGAGAACTCCTTTATTTTGTCAAGTTTCAAAGAGCTACTACAAACCATGTTGGATTTAGAGTTCCATATTCATCTATCTATATAGGAGAGAGCAGCTGGAAATCTAAATATAAAAACTGCTACTGCCGACGAACGCTTCAGCCTAGAAGAACAAAATTTGGTGAGCCAAATGGGATTTGTGTACTGATCATTACCACCAAGTATCATCAAGATTGGGTGAAAAAATATTTGCAGGTATTTCGGAAACTCGTTAATTCTTTGAAGGTTGGCAACCCCTCTCAATGAAAGTGCTTTTCCACACTCTGTGCCTAGGGCTACTTGAAGAGGAAACAAACCATAGAGACAAAACTGAGAACTCTGTATTTTGTCAAGTTTCAAAGAGCTACTCCAAACCATGTTGGATTTAGAGTTCCAAATTCATCTATCTATAAAGGAGAGAACAGAGGGAAACCTAAATATAAAAACTGCTTCTGTAGACGAACGCTTCAACCTAGAAGAACAATATTTGGTGAGCCAAGTGGGAATTTTGTACTGATCATTACCACCAAGTGTCATCAAGATTGGGTGAAAAAATATTTGCTGGTATTTCGGAAACTCGTTAATTCTTAGAAGCTTGACAACCCCTCTCAATGAAAGTGCTTTTACACAGTCTGTGCTTAGGGCTACTTAAAGAGGAAACAAACCATAGAGACAAAACTGAGAACTCCTTTATTTTGTCAAGTTTCAAAGAGCTACTACGAACCATGTTGCATTTAGAGTTCCAAATTCATCTATCTATATAGCGGAGTGCAGAGGGAAACCTAAATATAAAAACTGCTACTGTAGACGAACACTTCAACCTAGAAGAACAAAATATGGTGAGCCAAGTGGGATTTGTGTACTGATCATTACCACCAAGTATCATCAAGATTGGGTGAAAAAATATTTGCTGCTATTTCGGAAACTCGTAAATTCTTATAAGCTTGACAACCCCTCTCAATGAAAGTTCTTTTACACAGTCTGTGCTTAGGGCTACTTAAAGAGGAAACAAACCATAGACACAAAACTGAGAACTCCTTTATTTTGTCAAGTTTCAAAGAGCTACTACGAACCATGTTGGATTTAGAGTTCCAAATTCATCTATCTATATAGGAGAGATCAGATGGAAATCTAAATATAAAAACTCCTACTGTAGACGAACGCTTCAACCTAGAAGAACAAAATTTGGTGAGCCAAGTGGGATTTGTGTACTGATCATTACCACCAAGTATCATCAAGATTGGGTGAAAGAATATTTGCTGTTATTTCGGAAACGCGTTAATTCTTAGAAGCTTGACAACCCCTCTAAATGAAAGTGCTTTTACACAGTCTGTGCTTAGGGCTATTTAAAGAGGAAACAAACCATAGAGACAAAACTGAGAACTCCTTTATTTTGTCAAGTTTCAAAGAGCTACTACAAACCATGTTGGATTTAGAGTTCCAAATTCATCTATCTATATAGGAGAGAGCACCTGGAAATCTAAATATAAAAACTGCTACTGCCGACGAACGCTTCAGCCTAGAAGAACAAAATTTGGTGAGCCAAATGGGATTTGTGTACTGATCATTACCACCAAGTATCATCAAGATTGGGTGAAAAAATATTTGCAGGTATTTCGGAAACTCGTTAATTCTTTGAAGGTTGGCAACCCCTCTCAATGAAAGTGCTTTTCCACACTCTGTGCCTAGGGCTACTTGAAGAGGAAACAAACCATAGAGACAAAACTGAGAACTCTGTATTTTGTCAAGTTTCAAAGAGCTACTCCAAACCATGTTGGATTTAGAGTTCCAAATTCATCTATCTATAAAGGAGAGAACAGAGGGAAACCTAAATATAAAAACTGCTTCTGTAGACGAACGCTTCAACCTAGAAGAACAATATTTGGTAAGCCAAGTGGGAATTTTGTACTGATCATTACCACTAAGTGTCATCAAGATTGGGTGAAAAAATATTTGCTGGTATTTCGGAAACTCGTTAATTCTTAGAAGCTTGACAACCCCTCTCAATGAAAGTGCTTTTACACAGTCTGTGCTTAGGGCTACTTAAAGAGGAAACAAACCATAGAGACAAAACTGAGAACTCCTTTATTTTGTCAAGTTTCAAAGAGCTACTACAAACCATGTTGGATTTAGAGTTCCAAATTCATCTATCTATATAGGATTGAGCAGATGGAAATCTAAATATAAAAACTGCTACTGTAGACGAACGCTTCAACCTAGAAGAACAAAGTTTGGTGAGCCAAGTGGGATTTGGGTACTGATCATTACCACCAAGTATTATCAAGATTGGGTGAAAAAATATTTGCTGGTATTTCGGAAACTCGTTAATTCTTAGAAGCTTGCCAACCCCTCTCGATGAAAGTGCTTTTCCACAGTCTGTGCATAGGGCTACTTAAAGAGGAAACAAACCATAGAGACAAAACTGAGAACTCCTTTATTTTGTCAAGTTTCAAAGAGCTACTACAAACCATGTTGGATTTAGAGTTTAAATTCATCTATCTATATAGGAGAGAACAGAAGGAAACTTAAATATAAAAACTGCTACTGTACACGAACGCTTCAACCTAGAAGAACAAAATTTGGTGAGCCAAGTGGGATTTGTGTACTGATCATTACCACCAAGTATCATCAAGATTGCGTAAAAAAATATTTGCTGGTATTTCAGAAACTCGTTAATTCTTAGAAACTTGGCAACGCCTCTCGATGAAAGTGCTGTTCCACAGTCTGTGCCTAGGGCTACTTGAAGAGGAAACAAACCATAGAGACAAAACTGAGAACTCCTTTATTTTGTCAAGTTTCAAAGAGCTACTACGAACCATGTGGGATTTAGAGTTCCAAATTCATCTATCTATATAGGAGAGAACAGAAGGAAACCTAAATATAAAAACTGCTACTGTACACGAACGCTTCAACTTAGAAGAACAAAATTTCGTGAGCCAAGTGGGATTTGTGTACTAATCATTACCACCAAGTATCATCAAGATCGGGTGAAAAAATATTTGCTGGTATTTCGGGAAGTCGTTAATTCTTAGAAGCTTGGCAACACCTCTCAATGAAAGTGCTTTTACACAGTCTGTGCTGAGGGCTACTTGAAGAGGAAACAAACCATAGAGGCAAAACTGAGAACTCCTTTATTTTGTAAAATTTCAAAGAGCTACTACAAACCATGTTGGATTTAGAGTTCCACATTCATCTATCTATATAGGAGAGAACAGAGGGAAAACTAAATATAAAAACTACTACTGTAGATGAACGCTTCAACCTAGAAGAACAAAATTTGGTGAGCCAAGTGGGATTTGTGTACTGATCATTACCACCAAGTATCATCAAGATTGGGTGAAAAATATTTGCTGGTATTTGGGAAAATCTTTAATTCTTAGAAGCTTGGCAACCCCTCTCAATGAAAGTGATTTTACACAGTCTGTGCTTAGGGCTACTTAAAGCGGAAACAAACCATAGAGACAAAACTGAGAACTCCTTTATTTTGTCAAGTTTCAAAGAGATACTACAAACCATGTTGGATTTAGAGTTCCAAATTCGTCTATCTATATAGGAGAGAGCAGAGGGAAACCTAAATATAAAAACTGCTACTGTAGACGAACGCTTCAAAATAGAAGAACAAAATTTGGTGAGCCAAGTGGGATTTGTGTACTGATCATTACCACCAAGTATCATCAAGATTGGGTGAAAAAATATTTGCTGGTGTTTCGGAAACTCGTTAATTCTTAGAAGCTTGACAACCCCTCTCAATGAAAGTGCTTTTCCACAGTCTGTGCTTAGGGCTACTTGAAGAGGAAACAAACCATAGAGACATACTGAGAACTTTTTTATTTTGTCAAGTTTCAAAGAGCTACTACGAACCATGTTGGATTTAGTGTTCCAAATTCATCTATCTATATAGGAGAGATCAGAGGGAATCCTAAATATGAAAACTGCTACTGTAGACGAACGCTTCAACCTAGAAGAACAAAATTTGGTGAGCCAAGTGGGATTTGTGAACTGATCATTACCACCAAGGATCATCAAGATTGGGTGAAAAAATATTTGCTGGAATATCGGAAACTCGTTAATTCTTTGCAGCTTGGCAGCCCCTCACGATGAAAGTGCTTTTCCACAGTCTGTGCCTAGGGCTACTTGAAAAGGAAAAAAACCATAGAGAAAAAACTGAGAACTCCTTTATATTGTCAAGTTTCCAACAGCAACTACGAACCATGTTGAATTTAGAGTTCCAAATTCATCTATCGATATAGGAGAGAACAGAAGGAAACCTAAATATAAAAACTGCTACTGTAGACGAACGCTTCAACCTAGAAGAACATAATTTGGTGAGACAAGTGGGATTTGTGTACTGATCATTACCAACATGTATCATCAAGATTGGGTGGAAAAATATTTGTTGGTATTTCGGAAACTCATTAATTTTTAGAAGGTTGGCAACCCTTCTCAATGAAAGTGCTTTTCCACAGTGTGTGCCTAGGGCTACTTGAAGAGGAAACAAACCATAGAGACAAAAGTGAGAACTCCTTTATTTTGTCAAGTTTCAAAGAGCTACTACGAACCATGTTGGATTTAGAGTTCCTAATTCATCTATCTATATAGCGGAGTGCAGAGGGAAACCTAAATATAAAAACTGCTACTGTAGACGAACTTTTCAACCTAGAAGAACAAAATATGGTGAGCCAAGTGGGATTTGTGTACTGATCATTACCACCAAGTATCATCAAGATTGGGTGAAAAATTATTTGCTGGTATTTCGGAAACTCGTTAATTCTTAGAAGCTTGACAACCCCTCTAAATGAAAGTGCTTTTCCACAGTCTGTGCTTAGGGCTACTTGAAAAGGAAACAAACCATAGAGACAAAACTGAGAACTCCTTTATTTTGTCAAGTTTCAAAGAGCTACTACACTCCGTGTTGGATTTAGAGTTCCAAATTCATCTATCTATATAGGATTGAGCAGATGGAAATCTAAATATAAAAACTGCTACTGTAGACGAACGCTTCAACCTAGAAGAACAAAATTTGGTTAGCCAAGTGGGATTTGTGTACTAATCATTACCACCAATTGTCATCAAGATTGGGTGAAAAAATATTTGCTGGTATTTCGGAAATTCGTTAATTCTTAGAAGGTTGGCAACCCCTATAAATGAAAGTGCTTTTACACAGTCTGTGCCTAGGGCTACTTGAAGAGGAAACAAACCATAGATACAAAACTGAGTACTCCTTTATTTTGTCAAGTTTCAAAGAGCTACTACAAACCATGTTGGATTTAGTGTTCCACATTCATCTATCTATATAGGAGAGAACAGAAGGAAACCTAAATAAAAAACTGCTACTGTACACGAACGCTTCAACCTAGAAGAACAAAATTTCCTGAGCCAAGTGGGATTTGTGTACTACTCATTACCACCAAGTATCATCAAGTTCGGGTGAAAAAATATTTGCTGGTATTTCGGGAAGTCGTTAATTCTTAGAAGGTTGGCAACCCCTCTCAATGAAAGTGCTTTTCCACAGTCTGTGCTGAGGGCAACTTGAAGAGGAAACAAACCATAGAGACAAAACGGAGAATTCCTTTATTTTGTAAAGTTTCAAAGAGCTACTACAAACCATGTTGGATTTAGAGTTCCACATTCATCTATCTATATAGGAGAGAACAGAGGGAAAACTAAATATAAAAACTGCTACTGTAGACGAACGCTTCAACCTAGAAGAACAAAATTTGGTGAGCCAAGTGGGATTTGTGTACTGATCATTACCACCAAGTATCATGAAGATTGGGTGAAAAAATATTTGCTGGTATTTTGGAAACACGTTAATTCTTAGAAGCTTGACAACCCCTCTCAATGAAAGTGCTTTTACACAGTCTGTGCTTAGGGCTAGTTAAAGAGGAAACAAACCATAGAGACAAAACTGAGAACTCCTTTTTTTTGTCAAGTTTCAAAGAGCTACTACAAACCATGTTGGATTTAGAGTTCCAAATTCATCTATCTATATAGGATTGAGCAGATGAAAATCTAAATATAAAAACTGCTACTGTAGACGAACGCTTCAACCTAGAAGAACAAAATTTGGTGAGCCAAGTGGGATTTGTGTACTGATCATTACCACCAAGTATCATCAAGATTGGGTGAAAAAATATTTGCAGTTATTTCGGAAACTCGTTAATTCTTAGAAGGTTGGCAACCCCTCTCAATGAAAGTGCTTTTCCACAGTCTGTGCGTAGGGCTACTTGAAGAGGAAACAAACCATAGAGACAAAACTGAGAACTCCCTTATTTTGTCAAGTTTCAAAGAGCTTCTACAAACCATGTTGGATTTAGAGTTCCAAATTCATCTATCTATATAGGAGAGAACAGAAGGAAACGTAATAATAAAAAGTGCTACTGTACACGAACGCTTCAACCGAGAAGAACAAAATTTCATGAACCAAGTGGGATTTGTGTACTAATCATTACCACCAAGTATCATCAAGATCGGGTGAAAAAATATTTGCTGGTATTTCGGAAACTCGTTAATTCTTAGAAGGTTGGCAACC
>NW_027514990.1:0-101203 GCF_048772815.1 Callospermophilus lateralis | reverse complement strand
TATGAGAGAACAGAGGGAAACCTAAATGTAAAAACTGCTACTGTAGACGAACGCTTCAACCTAGAATAACAAAATTTGGTAAGCCAAGTGGGATTTGTGTACTGATCATTACCACCAAGTATCATCAAGATTGGGTGAAAAAATATTTGCTGGTATTTCGGAAACTCGTTATTTCTTAGAAGGGTGGCAACCCTCTCAATGAAAGTGCTTTTCCACAGTCTGTGCCGAGGGCTACTTGAAGAGGAAACAAACCAAAGAGACAAATCTGAGAACTCCTTTATTTTGTCAAGTTTCAAAGAGCTACTACAAACCATGTTGGATTTAGAGTTCCAAATTCATCTATCTATATATGAGAGAACAGAGGGAAACCTAAATATAAAAACTGCTACTGTAGACGAACGCTTCAACCTAGAATAACAAAATTTGGTAAGCCAAGTGGGATTTGTGTACTGATCATTACCACCAAGTATCATCAAGATTGGGTGAAAAAATATTTGCTGGTATTTCGGAAACTCGTTATTTCTTAGAAGGTTGGCAACCGCTCTCAATGAAAGTGCTTTTCCACAGTCTGTGCCTAGGGCTACTTGAAGAGGAAACAAACCATAGAGAAAAAACTGAGAACTCCTTTATTTTGTCAAGTTTCAAGGAGCTCCTACAAACTATGTTGGATTTAGAGTTCCAAATTCATCTATCTATATATGAGAGAACAGAGTGAAACCTAAATATACAAACTGCTACTGTAGACGATGGCTTCAACCTAGAAGAACAAAATTTGGTGAGCCAAGTGGGATTTGTGTACTGATCATTACCACCAAGTATCATCAAGATTGGGTGAAAAAATATTTGCTGGTATTTCGGAAACTCGTTATTTCTTAGAAGCTTGGCAACCCCTCTCAATGAAAGTGCTTTTCCACAGTCTGTGCCTAGGGCTACTTGAAGAGGAAACAAACCATAGAGACAAATCTGAGAACTCCTTTATTTTGTCAAGTTTCAAAGAGCTACTACAAACCATGTTGGATTTAGAGTTCCAAATTCATCTATCTATATATGAGAGAACAGAGGGAAACCTAAATATAAAAACTGCTACTGTAGACGAACGCTTCAACCTAGAATAACAAAATTTGGTAAGCCAAGTGGGATTTGTGTACTGATCATTACCACGAAGTATCATCAAGATTGGGTGAAAAAATATTTGCTGGTATTTCGGAAACTCGTGATTTCTTAGAAGGTTGGCAACCCCTCTCAATGAAAGTGCTTTTCCACAGTCTGTGTCGAGGGCTACTTGAAGAGGAAACAAACCAAAGAGACAAATCTGAGAACTCCTTTATTTTGTCAAGTTTCAAAGAGCTACTACAAACCATGTTGGATTTAGAGTTCCAAATTCATCTTCCTATATAGAGAGAACAGAGAGGAACCTAAATATAAAAACTGTACTGTAGACGAACGCTTCAACCTAGAAGAACAAAATTTGGTGAGCCAAGTGGGATTTGTGTACTGATCATTACCACCAAGGATCAACAAGGTTGTGTGAAAAAATATTTGCTGGTATTTCGGAAACTCGTTATTTCTTAGAAGCTTGGCAACCCATATCAATGAAAGTGCTTTTCACAGTCTGTGCCTAGGGCTACTTGAAAAGGAAACAAACCATAGAGACAAAACTGAGAACTCCTTTATTTTGTCAAGTTTCAAAGAGCTACTACAAACCATGTTGGATTTAGGGTTCCAAATTCATCCATCTATATATGAGAGAACAGAGTGAAAAATAAATATAAAAACTGCTACTGTACTCGAACGCTTCAACCTAGAAGAACAAAATTTGGTGAGGCAAGTGGGATTTGTGTACTGATCATTAGCAACAAGTATCATCAAGGTTGGTTGAAAAAATATTTGCTGGTATTTCGGAAACTCGTTATTTCTTAGAAGCTTGGCAACCCCTCTCAATGAAAGTGCTTTTCCACAGTCTGTGCCTAGGGCTACTTGAAGAGGAAACAAACCATAGAGACAAAACTGAGAACTCCTTTATTTTGTCAAGTATCAAGGAGCTACTACAAAGCATGTTGGATTTAGAGTTCCAAATTCATCTATCTATATAGGAGAGAACAGAGGGAAACCTAAATATAAAAACTGCTACTGTAGACGATCGCTTCAACCTAGAAGAACAAAATTTGGTAAGCCAAGTGGGATTTGTGTACTGATCATTTCCACCAAGTATCATCAAGATTGGGTGAAAAAATATTTGCTGGTATTTCGGAATCTCTTTATTTCTTAGAAGCTTGGCAACCCCTCTCAATGAAAGTGCTTTTCCACAGTCTGTGCCTAGGGCTACTTGAAGAGGAAACAAACCATAGAGACAAATCGAGAACTCCTTTATTTTGTCAAGTTTCAAAGAGCTACTACAAACCATGTTGGATTTAGAGTTCCAAATTCATCTATCTATATATGAGAGAACAGAGGGAAACCTAAATATAAAAACTGCTACTGTAGACGAATGCTTCAACCTAGAATAACAAAATTTGGTAAGCCAAGTAGGATTTGTGTACTGATCATTACCACAAGGATCATCAAGATTGGGTGAAAAAATATTTGCTGGTATTTCGGAAACTCGTTATTTCTTAGAAGGTTGGCAACCCCTCTCAATGAAAGTGCTTTTCCACAGTCTGTGCCGAGGGCTACTTGAAGAGGAAACAAACCAAAGAGACAAATCTGAGAACTTTTTTATTTTGTCAAGTTTCAAAGAGCTACTACAAACCATGTTGGATTTAGAGTTCCAAATTCATCTATCTATATATGAGAGAACAGAGGGAAACCTAAATATAAAAACTGCTACTGTAGACGAACGCTTCAACCTAGAATAACAAAATTTGGTAAGCCAAGTGGGATTTGTGTACTGATCATTACCACCAAGTATCATCAAGATTGGGTGAAAAAATATTTGCTGGTATTTCGGAAACTCGTTATTTCTTAGAAGGTTGGCAACCCCTCTCAATGAAAGTGCTTTTCCACAGTCTGTGCCGAGGGCTACTTGAAGAGGAAACAAACCAAAGAGACAAATCTGAGAACTCCTTTATTTTGTCAAGTTTCAAAGAGCTACTACAAACCATGTTGGATTTAGAGTTCCTAATTCATCTACCTATATAGGAGAGAACAGAGAGGAACATAAATATAAAAACTGTACTTAGACGAACGCTTCAACCTAGAACAAAAAAATTTGCTGAGCCAAGTGGGATTTGTGTACTGATCATTACCACCAAGTATCAACAAGATTGTGTGAAAAAATATTTGCTGGTATTTCGGAAACTCGTTATTTCTTAGAAGCTTGGCAACCCATCTCAATGAAAGTGCTTTCCACAGTCTGTGCCTAGGGCTACTTGAAGAGGAAACAAACCATAGAGACAAAACTGAGAACTCCTTTATTTTGTCAAGTTTCAAAGAGCTACTACAAACCATGTTGGATTTAGGGTTCCAAATTCATCCATCTATATATGAGAGAACAGAGTGAAACCTAAATATAAAAACTGCTACTGTACACGAACGCTTCAACCTAGAAGAACAAAATTTGGTGAGCCAAGTGGGATTTGTGTACTGATCATTAGCAACAAGTATCATCAAGATTGGGTGAAAAAATATTTTGCTGGTATTTCGGGAACTCGTTATTTCTTAGAAGCTTGGCAACCCCTCTCAATGAAAGTGCTTTTCCACAGTCTGTGCCTAGGGCTACTTGAAGAGGAAACAAACCATAGAGACAAAACTAAGAACTCCTTTATTTTGTCAAGTTTCAAGGAGCTACTACAAAGCATGTTGGATTTAGAGTTCCAAATTCATCTATCTATATAAGAGAGAACAGAGGGAAACCTAAATATAAAAACTGCTACTGTAGACGATCGCTTCAACCTAGAAGAACAAAATTTGGTAAGCCAAGTGGGATTTGTGTACTGATCATTTCCACCAAGTATCATCAAGATTGGGTGAAAAAATATTTGCTGGTATTTCGGAAACTCGTTATATCGTAGAAGCTTGGCAACCCCTCTCAATGAAAGTGCTTTTCCACAGTCTGTTCCTAGGGCTACTTGAAGAGGAAACAAACCATAGAGACAAATCTGAGAACTCCTTTATTTTGGCAAGTTTCAAAGAGCTACTACAAACCATGTTGGACTTAGAGTTCCAAATTCATCTTTCTATATAGGAGAGAACAGAGGGAAATCTCAATATAAAAACTGCTACTGTAGACGAATGCTTCAACCTAGAAGAACAAAATTTGGTCAGCCAAGTGGGATTTGTGTACTGATCATTACCACCAAGTATCATCAAGATTGGGTGAAAAAATATTTGCTGGCATTTTGGAAACTCGTGATTTCTTAGAAGCTTGGGAACCCCTCTCAATGAAAGTGCTTTTCCACAGTCTGTGCCTAGGGCTACTTGAAGAGGAAACAAACCATAGCGACAAAACTGAGAACTCCTTTATTTTGTCAAGTTTCAAAGAGCTACTACAAACCATGTTGGATTTAGAGTTCCAAATTCATCTTTCTATATAGGAGAGAACAGAGGGAAACCTCAATATAAAAACTGCTACTGTAGACGAACGCTTCAACCTAGAAGAACAAAATTTGGTGAGCCAAGTGGGATTTGTGTACTGATCATTACCACCAAGTATCATCAAGATTGGGTGAAAAAATATTTGCTGGTATTTCGGAAACTCGTTATTTCTTAGAAGCTTGGCAACCCCTCTCAATGAAAGTGCTTTTCCACAGTCTGTGCCTAGGGCTACTTGAAGAGGAAACAAACCATAGAGACAAATCGAGAACTCCTTTATTTTGTCAAGTTTCAAAGAGATACTACAAACCATGTTGGATTTAGAGTTCCAAATTCATCTATCTATATATGAGAGAACAGAGGGAAACCTAAATATAAAAACTGCTACTGTAGACGAACGCTTCAACCTAGAATAACAAAATTTGGTAAGCCAAGTGGGATTTGTGTACTGATCATTACCACCAAGTATCATCAAGATTGGGTGAAGAAATAGTTGCTGGTATTTCGGAAACTCGTTATTTCTTAGAAGGTTGGCAACCCCTCTCAATGAAAGTGCTTTTCCACAGTCTGTGCCGAGGGCTACTTGAAGAGGAAACAAACCAAAGAGACAAATCTGAGAACTCCTTTATTTTGTCAAGTTTCAAAGAGCTACTACAAACCATGTTGGATTTAGAGTTCCAAATTCATCTACCTATATAGGAGAGAACAGGGAGGAACCTAAATATAAAAACTGTACTGTAGACGAACGCTTCAACGTAGAAGAACAAAATTTGGTGAGCCAAGTGGGATTTGTGTACTGATCATTACCACCAAGTATCAACAAGATTGTGTGAAAAAATATTTGCTGGTATTTCGGAAACTCGTTATTTCTTAGAAGCTTGGCAACCCATCTCAATGAAAGTGCTTTCACAGTCTGTGCCTAGGGCTACATGAAGAGGAAACAAACCATAGCGAAAAAACTGAGAACTCCATTATTTTGTCAAGTTTCAAAGAGCTACTACAAACCATGTTGGATTTAGAGTTCCAAATTCATCTTTCTATATAGGAGAGAACAGAGGGAAACCTAAATATAAAAACTGCTACTGTAGACGAACGCTTCAACCTAGAAGAACAAAATTTGGTGAGCCAAGTGGGATTTGTGTACTGATCGTTACCACCAAGTATCATCAAGATTGGGTGAAAAAATATTTGCTGGTATTTCGGAAACTCATTATTTCGTAGACTTGGCAACCCCTCTCAATGAACGTGCTTTCCACAGTCTGTGCCTAGGGCTACTTGAAGAGGAAACAAACCATAGAGAAAAAACTGAGAAATCCTTTATTTTGTCAAGTTTCAAGGAGCTACTACAAACCATGTTGGATTTAGAGTTCCAAATTCATCTATCTACATATGAGAGAACAGAGTGAAACCTAAATATACAAACTGCTACTGTAGACGAACGCTTCAACCTAGAAGAACAAAATTTGGTGAGCCAAGTGGGATTTGTGTACTGATCATTGCCACCAAGTATCATCAAGATTGGGTGAAAAAATATTTGCAGGTATTTCGGAAACTCGTTATTTCTTAGAAGCTTGGAAACCCCTCTCAATGAAAGTGCTTTTCCACAGTCTGTGCCTAGGGCTACTTGAAGAGGAAACAAACCATAGAGACAAATCTGAGAACTCCTTTATTTTGTCAAGTTTCAAAGAGCTACTACAAACCATGTTGGATTTAGAGTTCCAAATTCATCTATCTATATATGAGAGAACAGAGGGAAACCTAAATATAAAAACTGGTACTGTAGACGAACGCTTCAACCTAGAATAACAAAATTTGGTAAGCCAAGTGGGATTTGTGTACTGATCATTACCACAAAGTATTATCAAGATTGGGTGAAAAAATATTTGCTGGTATTTCGGAAACTCGTGATTTCGTAGAAGCTTGGCAACCCCTCTCAATGAAAGTGCTTTCCACAGTCTGTGCCTAGGGTACTTGAAGAGGAAACAAACCATAGAGACAAAACTGAGAACTCCTTTATTTTGTCAAGTTTCAAAGAGCTACTACAAACCATGTTGGATTTAGAGTTCCAAATTCATCTATCTGTATAGGAGAGAACAGAGGGAAACCTAAATATAAAAACTGCTACTGTACACGGACGCTTCAACCTAGAAGAACTAAATTTGGTGAGAGAAGTGGGATGTGTGTACTGATGATTAGCAACAAGTATCATCAAGATTGTGTGAAAAAATATTTGCTGGGTATTTCGGAAACTCGTGATTTCTAAGAAGCTTGGGAACCCCTCTCAATGAAAGTGCTTTTCCACAGTCTGTGCCTAGGGCTACGTGAAGAGGAAACAAACCATAGCGACAAAACTGAGAACTCCTTTATTTTGTCAAGTTTCAAAGAGCTACTACAAACCATGTTGGACTTAGAGTTCCAAATTCATCTTTCTATATAGGAGAGAGCAGAGGAAAACCTAAATATAAAAACTGCTACTGTAGACGAACGCTTCAACCTAGAAGAACAAAATTTGGTGAGCCAAGTGGGATTTGTGTACTGATCATTACCACCAAGTATCATCAAGATTGGGTGAAAAAATATTTGCTGGCATTTCGGAAACTCGTGATTTCTTAGAAGCTTGGGAACCCCTCTCAATGAAAGTGCTTTTCCACAGTCTGCGCCTAGGGCTACTTGAAGAGGAAACAAACCATAGAGACAAAACTGAGAACTCCTTTATTTTGTGAAGTTTCAAAGAGCTACTACAAACCATGTGGATTTAGAGTTCCAAATTCATCTATCTATATATGAGAGAACAGAGGGAAACCTAAATATAAAAACTGCTACTGTAGACGAACGCTTCAACCTAGAAGAACAAAATTTGGTGAGCCAAGTGGGATTTGTGTACTGATCATTAGCAACAAGTATCATCAAGATTGATTGAAAAAATATTTGCTGGTATTTCGGAAACTCGTTATTTCTTAGAAGCTTGGCAACCCCTCTCAATGAAAGTGCTTTCCACAGTTGTGTGCCTAGGGCTAATTGAAGAGGAAACAATCCATAGAGACAAAACTGAGAAATCCTTTATTTTGTCAAGTTGCAAAGAGCTACTACAAACCATGTTGGATTTAGAGTTCCAAATTCATCTATCTATATAGGAGAGAACAGTGAAACCTAAATATATAAACGGCTACTGTAGACGAACGCTTCAACCTAGAAGAACAAAATTTGGTGAGCCAAGTGGGATCTGTGTACTGATCATTACCTCCAAGTATCATCAAGATTGGGTGAAAAAATATTTGCTGGTATATCGGAAACTCTTTATTTCTTAGAAGCTTTGCAACACCTCTCAATGAAAGTAGTTTTCAAAAGTCTGTGCCTAGGGCTACTTGAAGAGGAAACAAACCATAGAGACAAAACTCAGAACTCCTTTATTTTGTCAAGTTTCAAAGAGCTACTACAAACCATGTTGGATTTAGAGTTCCAAATTCATCTATCTATATATGAGAGAACAGAGGGAAACCTAAATATAAAAACTGCTACTGTAGACGAACGCTTCAACCTAGAAGAACAAAATTTGGTGAGCCAAGTGGGATCTGTGTACTGATCATTACCACCAAGTATCATCAAGATTGGGATAAAAAATATTTGCTGGTATTTCGGAAACTCGTTATTTCTTAGAGGCTTCGCAACCCCTCTCAATGAAAGTGCTTTTCCACAGTCTGTGCCTAGGGCGACTTGAAGAGAAAACAAACCATAGAGACAAAACTCAGAACTCCTTTATTTTGTCAAGTTTCAAAGAGCTACGACAAACCATGTTGGATTTAGAGTTCCAAATTCATCTATCTATATATGAGAGAACAGAGGGAAACCTAACTATAAAAACTGCTACTGTAGACGAACGCTTCAACCTAGAAAAACAAAATTTGGTGAGCCAAGTGGGATTTGTGTACTGATCATTACCACCAAGTATCATCAAGATTGGGTGAAAAAATATTTGCTGGTATTTCGGAAACTCGTAATTTCTTAGAAGCTTGGCAACCCCTCTCAATGAAAGTGCTTTTCCACAGTCTGTGCCTACGGCTACTTGAAGAGGAAACAAAGCATAGAGACAAAACTGAGAACTCCTTTATTTTATCGAGTTTCAAAGAGCTACTACATACCATGTTGGATTTGGAGTTCCAAATTCATCTATCTATATAGGAGAGAACAGAGGGAAACCTAAATATAAAAACTGCAACTGTAGACGAAAGCTTCAAACTAGAAGAACAAAATTTGGTGAGCCAAGTGGGAACTGTGTACTGATCATTACCACCAAGTATCATCAAGATTGGGTGAAAAAATATTTGCTGGTATTTCGGAAACTCGTTATTTCTTAGAAGCTTCTCAACCCATCTCAATGAAAGTACATTTCCACAGTCTGTGCCTAGGGCTACTTGAAGAGGAAACAAACCACAGAGACAAAACTGGGAACTCCTTCATTTTGTCAAGTTTCAAAGAGCTACTACAAACCATGTTGAATTTAGAGTTCCAAATTCATCTATCTATATAGGAGAGAACAGAGGGAAACCTAACTATAAAAACTGCTACTGTAGACGAACGCTTCAACCTAGAAGAACAAAATTTGGTGAGCCAAGTGGGATTTGTGTACTGATCATTAGCAACAAGTATCATCAAGATTGGGTAAAAAATATTTGCTGGTTTTTCAGAAACTCGTTATTTCTTAGAAGATTGGCAACCCCTCTCAATGAAAGTGCTTTTCCACAGTCTGTGCCTAGGGCTACTGGAAGAAGAAACAAACCATAGAGACAAAACTGAGAAGTCCTTTATTTTGTCAAGTTTCAAAGAGCTACGACAAACCATATTGGATATAAAGTTCCAATTTCATCTATCTATATAGGAGGGAACAGAGGGAAACCTATATATAAAAACTGCTACTGTAGACGAACGCTTCTACCTAGAAGAACAAAATTTGGTGAGCCTAGTGGGATTTGTGTACTGATCATTAGCAACAAGTATCATCAAGATTGGGTGAAAAAATATTTGCTGGTATTTCGGAAACTCGTTATTTCTTAGAAGCTTGGCAACCCCTCTCAATGAAAGTGCTTTTCCACAGTGTGTGCCTAGGGCTAATTGAAGAGGAAACAATCCATAGAGACAAAACTGAGAAATCCTTTATTTTTTCAAGTTTCAAAGAGCTACTACAAACCATGTTGGATTTAGAGTTCCAAATTCATCTATCTATATATGAGAGAACAGTGAAACCTAAATATATAAACGGCTACTGTAGACGAACGCTTCAACCTAGAAGAACAAAATTTGGTGACCCAAGTGGGATCTGTGTACTGATCATTACCTCCAAGTATCATCAAGATTGGGTGAAAAAATATTTGCTGTTATATCGGAAACTCTTTATTTCTTAGAAGCTTTGCAACACCTCTCAATGAAAGTAGTTTTCAAAAGTCTGTGCCTAGGGCTACTTGAAGAGGAAACAAACCATAGAGACAAAACTCAGAACTCCTTTATTTTGTCAAGTTTCAAAGAGCTACTACAAACCATGTTGGATTTAGAGTTCCAAATTCATCGATCTGTATATGAGAGAACAGAGTGAAACCTAAATATAAAAACTGCTACTGTAGACGAACGCTTCAACCTAGAAGAACAAAATTTGGTGAGCCAAGTGGGATCTGTGTACTGATCATTACCACCAAGTATCATCAAGATTGGGATAAAAAATATTTGCTGGTATTTCGGAAACTCGTTATTTCTTAGAGGCTTCGCAACCCCTCTCAATGAAAGTGCTTTTCCACAGTCTGTGCCTAGGGCGACTTGAAGAGAAAATAAACCATAGAGACAAAACTCAGAACTCCTTTATTTTGTCAAGTTTCAAAGAGCTACTACAAACCATGTTGGATTTAGAGTTCCAAATTCATCTATCTATATATGAGAGAACAGAGGGAAACCTAACTATAAAAACTGCTACTGTAGACGAACGCTTCAACCTAGAAAAACAAAATTTGGTGAGCCAAGTGGGATTTGTGTACTGATCATTACCACCAAGTATCATCAAGATTGGGTGAAAAAATATTTGCTGGTATTTCGGAAACTCGTAATTTCTTAGAAGCTTGGCAACCCCTCTCAATGAAAGTGCTTTTCCACAGTCTGTGCCTACGGCTACTTGAAGAGGAAACAAAGCATAGAGACAAAACTGAGAACTCCTTTATTTTATCGAGTTTCAAAGAGCTACTACATACCATGTTGGATTTGGAGTTCCAAATTCATCTATCTATATAGGAGAGAACAGAGGGAAACCTAAATATAAAAACTGCAACTGTAGACGAAAGCTTCAAACTAGAAGAACAAAATTTGGTGAGCCAAGTGGGATTTGTGTCCTGATCATTACCACCAAGTATCATCAAGATTGGGTGAAAAAATATTTGCTGGCATTTCGAAAACTCGTTATTTCTTAGAAGCTTCTCAACCCATCTCAATGAAAGTACATTTCCACAGTCTGTGCCTAGGGCTACTTGAAGATTAAACAAACCACAGAGACAAAACTGGGAACTCCTTCATTTTGTCAAGTTTCAAAGAGCTACTACAAACCATGTTGAATTTAGAGTTCCAAATTCATCTATCTATATAGGAGAGAACAGAGGGAAACCTAAATATAAAAACTGCTACTGTAGACGAACGCTTCAACCTAGAAGAAAAAAATTTGGTGAGCCAAGTGGGATTTGTGTACTGATCATTAGCAACAAGTATCATCAAGATTGGGTAAAAAATATTTGCTGGTTTTTCAGAAACTCGTTATTTCTTAGAAGATTGGCAACCCCTCTCAATGAAAGTGCTTTTCCACAGTCTGTGCCTAGGGCTACTGGAAGAAGAAACAAACCATAGAGACAAAACTGAGAACTCCTTCATTTTGTCAAGTTTCAAAGATCTACTATAAACCATGTTGGATTTAGAGTTCCAAATTCATCTATTTATATAGGAGAGAAGAGGGAAACCTAAATATAAAAACTGCTACTGTAGACGAACGCTTCAACCTAGAAGAACAAAATTTGGTTAGCCAAGTGGGATTTGTGTCCTGATCATTACCACCAAGTATCATCAAGATTGGGTGAAAAAATATTTGCTGGTATTTCGGAAACTCGTTATTTCTTAGAAGCTTCTCAACCCATCTCAATGAAAGTACATTTAAACAGTCTGTGCCTAGGGCTACTTGAAGAGAAAACAAACCATAGAGAAAAAACTGAGCACTCCTTCATTTTGTCAAGTTTCAAAGAGCTACTACAAACCATGTTGGATTTAGAGTTCCAAAATCATCTATCTATATAGGAGAGAACAGAGGGAAACCTAAATATAAAAACTGCTACTGTAGACGAACGCTTCAACCTAGAAGAACAAAATTTGGTGAGCCAAGTGGGATTTGTGTACTGATCATTACCACCAAGTATCATCAAGATTGGGTGAAAAAATATTTGCTGGTATTTCGGAAACTTGTTATTTCTTAGAAGCTTCTCAACCCCTCTCAATGAAAGTGCTTTTCCACAGTCTGTGCCTAGGGCTACTTGAAGAGGAAACAAACCATAGAGAGAAAACTGAGAACTCCTTTATTTTTTCAAGTTTCCAGGAGCTACTACAAACCATGTTGGATTTAGAGTTCCAAATTCATCTATCTATATATGAGAGAACAGAGGGAAACCTAACTATAAAAACTGCTACTGTAGACGAACGGATCAACCTAGAAGCACAAAATTAGGTGAGCCAAGTGGGATTTGTGTACTGATCTTTACCACCAAGTATCATCAAGATTGGGTGAAAAAATATTTGCTGGTATTTCGGAAACTCGTTATTACTTAGAAGCTTCTCAACCCATCTCAATGAAAGTATATTTCCACAGTCTGTGCCTGGGGCTACTTGAAGAGGAAACAAACCATAGAGACAAAACTGAGAAGTCCTTTATTTTGTCAAGTTTCAAAGAGCTACGACAAACCATGTTGGATATAGAGTTCCAAATTCATCTATCTATATAGGAGGGAACAGAGGGAAACCTATATATAAAAACTGCTACTGTAGACGAACGCTTCTACCTAGAAGAACAAAATTTGGTGAGCCTAGTGGGATTTGTGTACTGATCATTAGCAACAAGTATCATCAAGATTGGGTGAAAAAATATTTGCTGGTATTTCGGAAACTCGTTATTTCTTAGAAGCTTGGCAACCCCTCTCAATGAAAGTGCTTTTCCACAGTGTGTGCCTAGGGCTAATTGAAGAGGAAACAATCCATAGAGACAAAACTGAGAAATCCTTTATTTTTTCAAGTTTCAAAGAGCTACTACAAACCATGTTGGATTTAGAGTTCCAAATTCATCTATCTATATATGAGAGAACAGTGAAACCTAAATATATAAACGGCTACTGTAGACGAACGCTTCAACCTAGAAGAACAAAATTCTTGAGCCAAGTGGGAACTGTGTACTAATCATTACCTCCAAGTATCAACAAGATTGGGTGAAAAAATATTTGCTGGTATATCGGAAACTCTTTATTTCTTAGAAGCTTTGCAACACCTCTCAATGAAAGTAGTTTTCAAAAGTCTGTGCCTAGGGCTACTTGAAGAGGAAACAAACCATAGAGACAAAACTCAGAACTCCTTTATTTTGTCAAGTTTCAAAGAGCTACTACAAACCATGTTGGATTTAGAGTTCCAAATTCATCTATCTATATATGAGAGAACAGAGTGAAACCTAAATATAAAAACTGCTACTGTAGACGAACGCTTCAACCTAGAAGAACAAAATTTGGTGAGCCAAGTGGGATCTGTGTACTGATCATTACCACCAAGTATCATCAAGATTGGGATAAAAAATATTTGCTGGTATTTCGGAAACTCGTTATTTCTTAGAGGCTTCGCAACCCCTCTCAATGAAAGTGCTTTTCCACAGTCTGTGCCTAGGGCGACTTGAAGAGAAAACAAACCATAGAGACAAAACTCAGAACTCCTTTATTTTGTCAAGTTTCAAAGAGCTACTACAAACCATGTTGGATTTAGAGTTCCAAATTCATCTATCTATATATGAGAGAACAGAGGGAAACCTAACTATAAAAACTGCTACTGTAGACGAACGCTTCAACCTAGAAAAACAAAATTTGGTGAGCCAAGTGGGATTTGTGTACTGATCATTACCACCAAGTATCATCAAGATTGGGTGAAAAAATATTTGCTGGTATTCGGAAACTCGTAATTTCTTAGAAGCTTGGCAACCCCTCTCAATGACCCCTCTCAATGAAAGTGCTTTTCCAGAGTCCTGCCGCCTAGGGCTACTTGAAGAGGAAACAAACCATAGAGACAAAACTCAGAACTCCTTTATTTTGTCAAGTTCAAAGAGCTACTACAATCCATGTTGGATTTAGAGTTCCAAATTCATATATCTATATAGGAGAGAACAGAGGAAACCTAAATATAAAAATCTTCTACTGTAGGCGAACGCTTCAACCTAGAAGAACACTATTTGGTGAGCCAAGTGGGGTTTGTGTACTGATCATTAGCAACCAGTATCATCAAGATTGGGTGAAAAAATATTTGCTGGTACTTGGGAAACTCGTTATTTCTTAGAAAGCTTGGCAACCCTCTCAATGAAAGTGGTTTTCCACAGTCTGTGCTAGGGCTACTTGAAGAGGAAACAAACCATAGAGACAAAACTGAGAACTCCTTTATTTTGTCAAGTTTCAAACAGCTACTACAAACATGTTGGATTTAGAGTTCCAAATTCATCTATGTATATATGAGAGAACAGAGTGAAACATAAATATAAAAATGACTACTGTAGACGAACGCTTCAACCTGAAGAACAAAATTTGGTGAGCCAAGTGGGATTTGTGTACTGATCATTAGCAACAAGTATCATCAAGTTTGGGTGAAAAAATATTTGCTGGTATTATGGAAACTCGTTATTTCTTAGAAGCTTGGCAACCCTCTCAATGAAATTGCTTTTCCACAGTCTGTGCCTAGGCGATTTGAAGAGGAAACAAACCATAGTGACAAAACTGAGAACTCCTTTATTTTGTCAAGTTTCAAAGAGCTACTACAAACCATGTTGGATTTAGAGTTCCAAATTCATCTATCTATATATGAGAGAACAGAGTGAAACCTAAATATAAAAACGGCTACTGTAGACGAACGCTTCAACCTAGAAGAACAAAATTTGGTGAGACAAGTGGATTAGTGTACTGATCATTAGCAACCAGTATCATCAAGATTGGGTGAAAAAATATTTGCTGATATTTCGGAAACTCGTTATTTCTTAGAAGCTTGGCAACCCCCTCAATGAAAGAGGGTTTCCACAGTCTGTGCCTAGGGCTAATTGAAGAGGAAAGAAACCATAGAGACAAAACTCAGAACTCATTATTTTGTCAAGTTTCAAAGAGTTACTACAAACCATGTTGGATTTAGAGTTCCAAATTCATCTATCTATATAGGAGAGAACAGAGTGAAACCTAAATATAAAAACTGATACTGTAGACGAACGCTTCAACCTAGAAGAACAAAATTTGGTGAGCCAAGTGGATCTGTGTACTGATCATTACCACCAAGTATCATCAAGTTTGGGTGAAAAAATATTTGCTGGTATTTCGGAAACTCGTTATTTCTTAGAAGCTTGGCAACCCCTCTCAATGAAAGTGGTTTTCCACAGTCTGTGCCTAGGGCTACTTGAAGAGGAAACAAACCATAGAGACAAAACTGAGAACTCCTTTATTTTGTCAAGTTTCAAAGAGCTACTAAATCCATGTTGGATTTAAAGTTCCAAATTCATCTATCTATATAGGAGAGAACAGAGAGAAACCTAAATATAAAAACTGCTACTGTAGACGAACGCTTCACCTAGACGAACAAAATTTGTGAGCCAAGTGGGATTTGTGTACTGATCATTACCACCAAGTATCATCAAGATTGGGTGAAAAAATATTTGCTGGTATTATGGAAACTCGTTATTTCTTAGAAGCTTGGCAACCCATCTCAATAAAAGTGCTTCCACAGTCTGTGCCTAGGGCTACTTGAAGAGGAAACAAACCATAGAGACAAAACTGAGAACTCCATTATTTTGTCAAGTTTCAAAGAGCTACTACAATCCATGTTGGATTTAGAGTTCCAAATTCATCTATCTATATAGGAGACAACAGAGAGAAACCTAAATATAAAAACTGCTACTGTTGAAGAATGCTTCAACCTAGAAGAACAAAATTTGGTGAGCCAAGTGGGATCTGTGTACTGATCATTACCACCAAGTATCATCAAGATTGGGTGAAAAAATATTTGCTGGTATTTCGGAAACTCGTTATTTCTTAGAAGCTTGGCAACCCCTCTCAATGAAAGTGCTTTTCCACAGTCTGTGCCTAGGGCTACTTGAAGAGGAAACAAACCATAAAGACAAAACTGAGAACTCCTTTATTTTGTCAAGTTTCAAAGAGCTATTACAAACCATGTTGGATTTAGAGTTCCAAATTCATCTATCTATATATGAGAGAACAGAGTGAAACCTAAATATAAAAACGGCTACTGTAGTCACACCGCTTCAACCTAGAAGAACATAATTTGGTGAGCCAAGCGGGTACTGTGTACTGATCATTACCACCAAGTATCATCAAGATTGGGTGAAAAAATATTTGCTGATATTTCGGAAACTCGTTATTTCTTAGAAGCTTGGCAACCCCTCTCAATGAAAGTGGTTTTCCACAGTCTGTGCCTAGGGATACTTGAAGAGGAAAACAAACCATAGAGACAAAACTGAGAACTCCTTTATTTTTTCAAGTTTCAAAGAGCTACTACAAACCATGTTGGATTTAGAGTTCAAATTCATCTATCTATATATGAGAGAACAGAGTGAAACCTAAATATAAAAACGGCTACTGTAGACGAACGATTCAACCTAGAAGAACAAAATTTGGTGAGCCAAGTGGGATTAGTGTACTGATCATTAGCAACCAGTATCATCAAGATTGGGTGAAAAAATATTTGCTGATATTTCGGAAACTCGTTATTTCTTAGAAGCTTGGCAACCCCCTCAATGAAAGAGGTTTTCCACAGTCTGTGCCTAGGGCTAATTGAAGAGAAAGAAACCATAGAGACAAAACTCAGAACTAATTATTTTGTCATGTTTCAAAGAGCTACTACAAACCATGTTGGATTTAGAGTTCCAAAATTCATCTATCTGTATATGAGAGAACAGAGTGAAACCTAAATATAAAAACTGATACTGTAGACAAACGCTTCAACCTAGAAGAACAAAATTTGGTGAGCCAAGTGGGATCTGTGTACTGATCATTACCACCAAGTATCATCAAGTTTGGGTGAAAAAATATTTGCTGGTATTTCGGAAACTCGTTATTTCTTAGAAGCTTGGCAACCCCTCTCAATGAAAGTGGTTTTCCACAGTCTGTGCCTAGGGCTACTTGAAGAGGAAACAAACCATAGAGACAAAACTGAGAACTCCTTTATTTTGTCAAGTTTCAAAGAGCTTCTACAATCCATGTTGGATTTAAAGTTCCAAATTCATCTATCTATATAGGAGAGAACAGAGAGAAACCTAAATATAAAAACTGCTACTGTAGACGATCGCTTCAACCTAGAGGAACAAAATTTGGTGAGCCAAGTGGGATTTGTGTACTGATCATTACCACCAAGTATCATCAAGATTGGGTGAAAAAAATTTGCTGTTACTTCGGAAACTCGTTATTTCTTAGAAGCTTGGCAACCCTCTCAATGAAAGTGCTTTTCCAGAGTCTGCGCCTAGGGCTACTTGAAGAGGAAACAAACCATAGAGACAAAACTCAGAACTCCTTTATTTTTGTCAAGTTTCAAAGAGCTACTACAATCCATGTTGGATTTAGAGTTCCAAATTCATATATCTATATAGGAGAGAACAGAGGGAAACCTAAATATAAAATCTTCTACTGTAGGCGAACGCTTCAACCTAGAAGAACACTATTTGGTGAGCCAAGTGGGGTTTGTGTACTGATCATTAGCAACCAGTATCATCAAGATTGGTGAAAAAATATTTGCTGGTACTTGGGAAACTCGTTATTTCTTAGAAGCTTGGCAACCCCTCTCAATGAAAGTGCTTTTCCACAGTCTGCGCCTAGGGCTACTCGAAGAGGAAACAAAACATAGAGACAAAACTCAGAACTCCTTTATTTTGTCAAGTTACAAAGAGCTACTACAAACCATGTTGGATTTAGAGTTCCAAATTCATCTATCTATATATGAGAGAACAGAGTGAAACCTAAATATAAAAACGGCTACTGTAGACACACGCTTCAACCTAGAAGAACATAATTTGGTGAGCCAAGCGGGTACTGTGTACTGATCATTACCACCAAGTATCATCAAGATTGGGTGAAAAAACATTTGCTGATATTTCGGGAAACTCGTTATTTCCTTAGAAGCTTGCAACCCCTCTCAATGAAAGTGGTTTTCCACATTCTGTGCCTAGGGCTACTTGAAGAGGAAACAAACCATAGAGACAAAACTGAGAACTCCTTTATTTTGTCAAGTTTCAAACAGCTACTACAAAACATGTTGGATTTAGAGTTCCAAATTCATCTATGTATATATGAGAGAACAGAGTGAAACATAAATATAAAAATGACTACTGTAGACGAACGCTTCAACCTGAAGAACAAAATTTGGTGAGCCAAGTGGGATTTGTGTACTGTTCATTAGCAACAAGTATCATCAAGATTGGGTGAAAAATATTTGCTGGTATTATGGAAACTCTGTTATTTCTTAGAAGCTTGGCAACCCCTCTCAATGAAATTGCTTTTCCACTAGTCTGTGCCTAGGGCGATTTGAAGAGGAACAAACCATAGTGACAAAACTGAGAACTCCTTTTATTTTGTCAAGTTTCAAAGAGCTACTACAAACCATGTTGGATTTAGAGTTCCAAATTCATCTATCTATATATGAGAGAACAGAGTGAAACCTAAATATAAAAACGGCTACTGTAGGACGAACGCTTCAACCTAGAAGAACAAAATTTGGTGAGACAAGTGGGATTAGTGTACTGATCATTAGCAACCAGTATCATCAAGATTGGGTGAAAAAATATTTTGCTGATATTTCGGAAACTCGTTATTTCTTAGAAGCTTGGCAACCCCCTCAATGAAAGAGGTTTTCCACAGTCTGTGCCTAGGGCTAATTGAAGAGGAAAGAAACCATAGAGACAAAACTCAGAACTCTTTATTTTGTCAAGTTCAAAGAGCTACTACAAACCATGTTGGATTTAGAGTTCCAAATTCATCTATCTATATAGGAGAGAACAGAGTGAAACCTAAATATAAAAACTGATACTGTAGACGAACGCTTCAACCTAGAAGAACAAAATTTGGTGAGCCAAGTGGGATCTGTGTACTGATCATTACCACCAAGTATCATCAAGTTTGGGTGAAAAAATATTTGCTGGTATTTCGGAAACTCGTTATTTCTTAGAAGCTTGGCAACCCCTCTCAATGAAAGTGGTGTTTCCACAGTCTGTGCCTAGGGCTATTGAAGAGGAAACAAACCATAGAGACAAAAACTGAGAACTCCTTTATTTTGTCAAGTTTCAAAGAGCTACTACAATCCATGTTGGATTTAAAGTTCCAAATTCATCTATCTATATAGGAGAGAACAGAGAGAAACCTAAATATAAAAACTGCTACTGTAGACGAACGCTTCAACCTAGACGAACAAAATTTGGTGAGCCAAGTGGGATTTGTGTACTGATCATTACCACCAAGTATCATCAAGATTGGGTGAAAAAAATTTGCTGGTATTATGGAAACTCGTTATTTCTTAGAAGCTTGGCAACCCATCTCAATAAAAGTGCTTCCACAGTCTGTGCCTAGGGCTACTTGAAGAGGAAACAAACCATAGAGACAAAACTGAGAACTCCATTATTTTGTCAAGTTCAAAGAGCTACTACAATCCATGTTTGGATTTAGAGTTCAAAATTCATCTATCTATATAGAGACAACAGAGAGAAACCTAAATATAAAAACTGCTACTGTAGACGAACGCTTCAACCTAGAAGAACAAAATTTGGTGAGCCAAGTGGGATTTGTGTACTGATCCTTACCACCAAGTATCATCAAGATTGGGTGAAAAAATATTTGCTGGTATTTCGGAAACTTGTAATTTCTTAGAAGCTTGGCAAACTCTCTCAATGAAAGTGCTTTTCCACAGTCTGTGCCTAGGCTATTGAAGAGGAAACAAACCATAGAGACAAAACTGAGACTTTTTATTTTGTCAAGTTTCAAAGAGCTACTACAAACCATGTTGGATTTAGATTACAAATTCATATATCTATATAGGAGAGAACAGAAGGAAACCTAAATATAAAAACTTCTACTGTAGGCGAACGCTTCAACCTATAAGAACACAATTTGGTGAGCCAAGTGGGATTTGTGTACTGATTATTAGCAACCAGTATCATCAATATTGGGTGAAAAAATATTTGCTGGTACTTCGGAAACTCGTTATTTCTTAGAAGCTTGGCAACCCCTCTCAATGAAAGTGCTTTTCCAGAGTCTGCGCCTAGGGCTACTTGAAGAGGAAACAAACCATAGAGACAAAACTCAGAACTAGTTTATTTTGTCAAGTTTCAAAGAGCTACTACAATCCATGTTGGATTTAGAGTTCCAAATTCATCTATCTATATAGGAGAGAACAGAGAGAAACCTAAATATAAAAACTGCTACTGTTGACGAAAGCTTCAACCTAGAAGAACAAAATTTGGTGAGCCAAGTGGGATCTGTGTACTGATCATTACCACCAAGTATCATCAAGATTGGGTGAAAAAATATTTGCTGGTATTTCGGAAACTCGTTATTTCTTAGAAGCTTGGCAACCCCTCTCAATAAATGTGCTCTTCCACAGTCTGTGCCTAGGGCTACTTGAAGAGGAAACAAACCATAGAGACAAAACTGAGAACTCCTTTATTTTGTCAAGTTTCAAAGAGCTACTACAATCCATGTTGGATTTAGAGTTCCAAATTCATCTATCTATATAGGAGAGAACTGAGAGAAACCTAAATATAAAAACTGCTACTGTAGACGAACGCTTCAACTAGAAGAACAAAATTTGGTGAGCCACGTGGATTTGTGTACTGATCATTACCACCAGTATCATGAAGATTGGGTGAAAAAATATTTGCTGGTATTTCGGAAACTTGTAATTTCTTAGAAGATTGGCAAACTCTCTCAATGAAAGTATTTTCCACAGTCTGTGCCTAGGCCTCTTGAAGAGGAAACAAACCATAGAGACAAAACTCAGAACTCCTTTATTTTGTCAAGTTTCAAAGAGCTACTACAAACCATGTTGGATTTAGAGTTCCAAATTCATCTATCTCTACATGAGAGAACAGAGTTAAACCTAAATATAAAACTGATACTGTAGACGAACGCTTCAACCTAGAAGAACAAAATTTGGTGAGCCAAGTGGGATCTGTGTACTGATCATTAACACCCAGTATCATCAAGATTGGGTGAAAAAATATTTGCTGGTATTTCGGAAACTTGTAATTTCTTAGAAGCTTGGCAAACTCTCTCAATGAATGTGCTTTTCCACAGTCTTTGCCTAGGGCTACTTGAAGAGGAAACAAACCATAGAGACAAAACTGAGAGCTCCTTTATTTTGTCAAGTTTCAAAGAGCTACTACAAACATGTTGGATTTAGAGTTCCAAATTCATATATCTATATAGGAGAGAACAGAGGCTACCTAAATATAAAATCTTATACTGTAGGCGAACGCTTCAACCTAGAAGAACACAATTTGGTGAGCCAAGTGGGGTTTCTGTACTGATCATTAGCAACCAGTATCATCAAGATTGGATGAAAAAATATTTGCTGGTATTTCGGAAACTTGTAATTTCTTAGAAGCTTGGCAACCCCTCTCAATGAAAGTGCTTTTCCACAGTCTGCGCCTAGGGCTACTTGAAGAGGAAACAAAACATAGAGACAAAACTCAGAACTCCTTTATTGTGTAAAGTTACAAAGAGCTACTACAAACCATGTTGGATTTAGAGTTCCAAATTCATCTATCTATATATGAGAGAACAGAGTGAAACCTAAATATAAAAACAGCTACTGTAGACAAAAGCTTCAACCTAGAAAAACATAATTTGGTGAGCCAAGCGGGTACTGTGTACTGATCATTACCACCAAGTATCATCAAGATTGGGTGAAAAAATATTTGCTGATATTTCGGAAATTCGTTATTTCTTAGAAGCTTGGCAACCCCTCTCAATGAAAGTGGTTTTCCACAGTCTGTGCCTAGGGCTACTTGAAGAGGAAACAAACCATAGAGACAAAACTCAGAACTCTTTATTTTGTCAAGTTTCAAAGAGCTACTACAAACCATGTTGGATTTAGAGTTCCAAATTCATCTATCTCTACATGAGAGAACAGAGTGAAACCTAAATATAAAAACTGATACTGTAGACGAACGCTTCAACCTAGAAGAACAAAATTTGGTGAGCCAAGTGGGATCTGTGTACTGATCATTAACACCCAGTATCATCAAGATTGGGTGAAAAAATATTTGCTGGTATTTCGGAAACTTGTAATTTCTTAGAAGCTTGGCAAACTCTCTCAATGAAAGTGATTTTCCACAGTCTTTGCCTAGGGCTATTTGAAGAGGAAACAAACCATAGAGACAAAACTGAGAACTCCTTTATTTTGTCAAGTTTCAAAGAGCTACTACAAACCATGTTGGATTTAGAGTTCCAAATTCATATATCTATATAGGAAAGAACAGAGGGAAACCTAAATATAAAATCTTCTACTGTAGGCGAACGCTTCAACCTAGAAGAACACAATTTGGTTAGCCAAGTGGGGTTTGTGTACTGATCATTAGCAACCAGTATCATCAAGATTGGGTGAAAAAATATTTGCTGGTACTTCGGAAACTAGTTATTTCTTAGAAGCTTGGCAACCCATCTCAATGAAAGTGCTTTTCCAGTGTCTGCACCTAGGGCTACTTGAAGAGGAAACAAACCATAGAGACAAAACTCAGAACTCCTTTATTTTGTCAAGTTTCAAACAGCTACTACAAAACATGTTGGATTTAGGGTTCCAAATTAATCTATGTATATATGAGAGAACAGAGTGAAACATAAATATAAAAACGACTACTGTAGACGAACGCTTCAACCTAGAAGAACAAAATTTGGTGAGCCAAGTGGGATTTGTGTACTGATCATTATCAACCAGTATCATCAAGATTGGGTGAAAAAATATTTGCTGATATTTCGGAAACTCATTATTTCTTAGAAGCTTGGCAACCCCCTCAATGAAAGAGGTTTTCCACAGTCTGTGCCTAGGGCTAATTGAAGAGGAAAGAAACCATAGAGACAAAACTCAGAACTCTTTATTTTGTCAAGTTTCAAAGAATTACTACAATCCATGTTGGAATTAGAGTTCCAAATTCATCTATCTATATATGAGAGAACAGAGTGAAACCCAAATATAAAAACTGATACTGTAGACGAACGCTTCAACCTAGAAGAACAAAATTTGGTGAGCCAAGTGGGATCTGTGTACTGATCATTACCACCAAGTATCATCAAGTTTGGGTGAAAAAATATTTGCTGGTATTTCGGAAACTAGTTATTTCTTAGAAGCTTGGCAACCCCTCTCAATGAAAGTGGTTTTCCACAGTTTGTGCCTAGGGCTACTTAAAGAGGAAACAAACCATAGAGACAAAACTGAGAACTCCTTTATTTTGTCAAGTTTCAAAGAGCTACTACAATCCATGTTGGATTTAAAGTTCCAAATTCATCTATCTATATAGGAGAGAACAGAGAGAAACCTAAATATAAAAACTGCTACTGTAGACGAACGCTTCAACCTAGACGAACAAAATTTGGTGAGCCAAGTGGGATTTGTGTACTGATCATTACCACCAAGTATCATCAAGATTGGGTGAAAAAATATTTGCTGGTATTATGGAAACTCGTTATTTCTTAGAAGCTTGGCAACCCATCTCAATGAAAGTGCTTCCACAGTCTGTGCCTAGGGCTACTTGAAGAGGAAACAAACCATAGAGACAAAACTGAGAACTCCTTTATTTTGTCAAGTTTCAAAGAGCTACTACAAACCATGTTGGATTTAGAGTTACAAATTCATATATCTATATAGGAGAGAACAGAGGGAAACCTAAATATAAAAACTTCTACTGTAGGCGAACGCTTCAACCTAGAAGATCAAAATTTGGTGAGCCAAGTGGGATTTGTGTACTGATTATTAGCAACCAGTATCATCAAGATTGGGTGAAAAAATATTTGCTGGTACTTCGGAAACTCGTTATTTCTTAGAAGCTTGGCAACCCCTCTCAATGAAAGTGCTTTTCCAGAGTCTGCGCCTAGGGCTACTTGAAGAGGAAACAAACCATAGAGACAAAACTCAGAACTCCTTTATTTTGTCAAGTTTCAAAGAGCTACTACAATCCATGTTGGATTTAGAGTTCCAAATTCATCTATATATATAGGAGAGAACAGAGAGAATCCTAAATATAAAAACTGCTACTGTAGACGAACGCTTCAACCTAGAAGAACCAAATTTGGTGAGCCAAGTGGGATCTGTGTACTGATCATTACCACCAAGTATCATCAAGATTGGGTGAAAAAATATTTGCTGGTATTTCGGAAACTCGTGATTTCTTACAAGCTTGGCAACCCCTCTCAATGAAAGTGCTTTACCACAGTCTGTGCCTGGGGCTACTTGAAGAGGAAACAAACCATAGAGACAAAACTGAGAACTCATTTATTTTGTCAAGTTTCAAAGAGCTACTACAATCCATGTTGGATTTAGAGTTCCAAATTCATCTATCTATATAGGAGAGAACAGAGAGAAACCTAAATATAAAAACTGCTACTGTAGACGAACGCTTCAACCTAGAAGAACAAAATTTGGTGAGCCAAGTGGGATTTGTGTACTGATCATTACCACCAAGTATCATCAAGATTGGGTGAAAAAAATATTTGCTGGTATTTCGGAAACTTGTAATTTCTTAGAAGATTGGCAAACTCTCTCAATGAAAGTGCTTTCCACAGTCTGTGCCTAGGCCTCTTGAAGAGGAAACAAACCATAGAGACAAAACTCAGAACTCCTTTATTTTGTCAAGTTTCAAAGAGCTACTACAAACCATGTTGGATTTAGAGTTCCAAATTCATCTATCTCTACATGAGAGAACAGAGTGAAACCTAAATATAAAAACTGATACTGTAGACGAACGCTTCAACCTAGAAGAACAAAATTTGGTGAGCCAAGTGGGATCTGTGTACTGATCATTAACACCCAGTATCATCAAGATTGGGTGAAAAAATATTTGCTGGTATTTCGGAAACTTGTAATTTCTTAGAAGCTTGGCAAACTCTCTCAATGAAAGTGCTTTTCCACAGTCTTTGCCTAGGGCTACTTGAAGAGGAAACAAACCATAGAGACAAAACTGAGAACTCCTTTATTTTGTCAAGTTTCAAAGAGCTACTACAAACCATGTTGGATTTAGAGTTCCAAATTCATATATCTATATAGGACGGAACAGAGGATACCTAAATATAAAATCTTCTACTGTAGGCGAACGCTTCAACCTAGAAGAACACAATTTGGTGAGCCAAGTGGGGTTTGTGTACTGATCATTAGCAACCAGTATCATCAAGATTGGGTGAAAAAATATTTGCTGGTACTTGGGAAACTCGTTATTTCTTAGAAGCTTGGCAACCCCTCTCAATGAAAGTGCTTTTCCACAGTCTGCGCCTAGGGCCACTTGAAGAGGAAACAAAACATAGAGACAAAACTCAGAACTCCTTTATTTTGTCAAGTTACAAAGAGCTACTACAAACCATGTTGGATTTAGAGTTCCAAATTCATCTATCTATATATGAGAGAACAGAGTGAAACCTAAATATAAAAACGGCTACTGTAGACAAACGCTTCAACCTAGAAGAACATAATTTGGTGAGCCAAGTGGGATCTGTGTACTGATCATTACCACCAAGTATCATCAAGATTGGGTGAAAAAATATTTGCTGGTATTTCGGAAACTCGTTATTTCTTAGAAGCTTGGCAACCCCTCTCAATGAAAGTGCTTTTCCACAGTCTGTGCCTAGGGTTACTTGAAGAGGAAACAAACCATAGAGACAAAACTGAGAACTCCTTTATGTTGTCAAGTTTCAAAGAGCTACTACAATCCATGTTGGATTTAAAGTTCCAAATTCATCTATCTATATAAGAGAGAACAGAGAGAAACCTAAATATAAAAACTGCTACTGTAGACGAACGCTTCAACCTAGACGAACAAAATTTGGTGAGCCAAGTGGGATTTGTGTACTGATCATTTCCACCAAGTATCATCAAGATTGGTTGAAAAAATATTTGCTGGTACTTGGGAAACTCGTTATTTCTTAGAAGCTTGGCAACCCATCTCAATGAAAGTGCTTCCACAGTGTGTGCCTAGGGCTACTTGAAGAGGAAACAAACCATAGAGACAAAACTGAGAACTCCTTTATTTTGTCAAGTTTCAAAGAGCTACTACAATCCATGTTGGATTTAGAGTTCCAAATTCATCTATCTATATAGGAGAGAACAGAGAGAAACCTAAATATAAAAACTGATACTGTAGACGAACGCTTCAACCTAGAAGAACAAAATTTGGTGAGCCAAGTGGGATCTGTGTACTGATCATTAACACCCAGTATCATCAAGATTGGGTGAAAAAATATTTGCTGGTATTTCGGAAACTTGTAATTTCTTAGAAGCTTGGCAAACTCTCTCAATGAAAGTGCTTTTCCACAGTCTTTGCCTAGGGCTACTTGAAGAGGAAACAAACCATAGAGACAAAACTGAGAAATCCTTTATTTTGTCAAGTTTCAAAGAGCTACTACAAACCATGTTGGATTTAGAGTTCCAAATTCATATATCTATATAGGACGGAACAGAGGATACCTAAATATAAAATCTTCTACTGTAGGCGAACGCTTCAACCTAGAAGAACACAATTTGGTGAGCCAAGTGGGGTTTGTGTACTGATCATTAGCAACCAGTATCATCAAGATTGGGTGAAAAAATATTTGCTGGTACTTGGGAAACTCGTTATTTCTTAGAAGCTTGGCAACCCCTCTCAATGAAAGTGCTTTTCCACAGTCTGCGCCTAGGGCCACTTGAAGAGGAAACAAAACATAGAGACAAAACTCAGAACTCCTTTATTTTGTCAAGTTACAAAGAGCTACTACAAACCATGTTAGATTTAGAGTTCCAAATTCATCTATCTATATATGAGAGAACAGAGTGAAACCTAAATATAAAAACGGCTACTGTAGGCAAACGCTTCAACCTAGAAGAACATAATTTGGTGAGCCAAGTGGGATCTGTGTACTGATCATTACCACCACCAAGTATCATCAAGATTGGGTGAAAAAATATTTGCTGGTATTTCGAAAACTCGTTATTTCTTAGAAGCTTGGCAACCCCTCTCAATGAAAGTGGTTTTCCACAGTCTGTGCCTAGGGTTACTTGAAGAGGAAACAAACCATAGAGACAAAACTGAGAACTCCTTTATGTTGTCAAGTTTCAAAGAGCTACTACAATCCATGTTGGATTTAAAGTTCCAAATTCATCTATCTATATAAGAGAGAACAGAGAGAAACCTAAATATAAAAACTGCTACTGTAGACGAACGCTTCAACCTAGGCGAACAAAATTTGGTGATCCAAGTGGGATTTGTGTACTGATCATTACCACCAAGTATCATCAAGATTGGGTGAAAAAATATTTGCTGGTAATTCGGAAACTTGTAATTTCTTAGAAGCTTGGCAAACTCTCTCAATGAAAGTGCTTTTCCACAGTCTGTGCCTAGGGCTACTTGAAGAGGAAACAAACCATAGAGACAAAACTGAGAACTCCTTTATTTTGTCTAGTTTCAAAGAGCTACTATAAACCATGTTGGATTTAGAGTTACAAATTCATATATCTATATAGGAGAGAACAGAGGGAAACCTAAATATAAAAACTTCTACTGTAGGCGAACGCTTCAACCTAGAAGAACACAAATCGGTGAGCCAAGTGGGATTTGTGTACTGATCATTAGCAACCAGTATCATCAAGATTGGGTGAAAAAATATTTGCTGGTACTTCGGAAACTCGTTATTTCTTAGAAGCTTAGCAACCCCTCTCAATGAAAGTGCTTTTCCAGAGTCTGCGCCTAGGGCTACTTGAAGAGGAAACAAACCATAGAGACAAAACTGAGAACTCCTTTATTTTGTCAAGTTTCAAAGAGCTACTACAATCCATGTTGGATTTAGAGTTCCAAATTCATCTATCTATATAGGAGAGAACAGAGAGAAACCTAAATATAAAAACTGCTACTGTAGACGAACGCTTCAACCTAGAAGAACAAAATTTGGTGAGCCAAGTGGGATCTGTGTACTGATCATTACCACCAAGTACCATCAAGATTGGGTGAAAAAATATTTGCTGGTATTTCGGAAACTCGTTATTTCTTAGAAGCTTGGCAACCCCTCTCAATGAATGTGCTTTTCCACAGTCTGTGCCTAGGGCTACTTGAAGAGGAAACAAACCATAGAGACAAAACTGAGAACTCCTTTATTTTGTCAAGTTTCAAAGAGCTACTGCAATCCATGTTGGATTTAGAGTTCAAAATTCATCTATCTATATAGGAGAGAACAGAGAGAAACCTAAATATAAAAACTGCTACTGTAGACGAACGCTTCAACCTAGAAGAACAAAATTTGGTGATCCAAGTGGGATTTGTGTACTGATCATTACCACCAAGTATCATCAAGATTGGGTGAAAAAATATTTGCTGGTATTTCGGAAACTTGTAATTTCTTAGAAGCTTGGCAAACTCTCTCAATGAAAGTGCTTTTCCACAGTCTGTGCCTAGGGCTACTTGAAGAGGAAACAAACCATAGAGACAAAACTGAGAACTCCTTTATTTTGTCAAGTTTCAAAGAGCTACTTCAAACCATGTTGGATTTAGAGTTACAAATTCATATATCTATATAGGAGAGGACAGAGGGAAACCTAAATATATAAACTTCTACTCTAGGCGAACGCTTCAACCTAGAAGAACACAATTTGGTGAGCCAAGTGGGATTTGTGTACTGATTATTAGCAACCAGTATCATCAAGATTGGGTGAAAAAATATTTGCTGTTACTTGGGAAACTCGTTATTTCTTAGAAGCTTGGCAACCCCTCTCAATGAAAGTGCTTTTCCAGAGTCTGCGCCTAGGGCTACTTGAAGAGGAAACAAACCATAGAGACAAAACTGAGAACTCCTTTATTTTGTCAAGTTTCAAAGAGCTACTACAATCCATGTTGGATTTAGAGTTCCAAATTCATCTATCTATATAGGAGAGAACAGAGAGAAACCTAAATATAAAAACTGCTACTGTAGACGAACGCTTCAACCTAGAAGAACAAAATTTGGTGATCCAAGTGGGATCTGTGTACTGATCATTACCACCAAGTATCATCAAGATTGGGTGAAAAAATATTTGCTGGTATTTCGGAAACTTGTAAATTCTTAGAAGCTTGGCAAACTCTCTCAATGAAAGTGCTTTTCCACAGTCTGTGCCTAGGGCTACTTGAAGAGGAAACAAACCATAGAGACAAAACAGAGAACTCCTTTATTTTGTCAAGTTTCAAAGAGCTACTACAAACCATGTTGGATTTAGAGTTCCAAATTCATATATCTATATAGGAGAGAACAGAGGGAAACCTAAATATAAAAACTGCTACTGTAGACGAACGCTTCAACCTAGAAGAAAACAATTTGGTGAGCCAAGTGGGATTTGTGTACTGATCATTAGCAACCAGTATCATCAAGATTGGGTGAAAAAATATTTGCTGGTACTTCGGAAACTCGTTATTTCTTAGAAGCTGGGCAACCCCTCTCAATGAAAATGCTTTTCCACAGTCTGCGCCTAGGGCTACTTGAAGAGGAAACAAACCATAGAGACAAAACTCAGAACTCCTTTATTTTGTCAAGTTTCAAAGAGCTACTACAAACCATGTTGGATTTAGAGTTCCAAATTCATCTATCTATATATGAGAGAACAGAGTGAAACCTAAATATAAAAACGGCTACTGTCGACGAACGCTTCAACCTAGAAGAACAAAATTTGGTGAGCCAAGTGGGATTTGTGTACTGATCATTAGAACCAGTATCATCAAGATTGGGTGAAAAAATATTTGCTGATATTTCGGAAACTTGTTATTTCTTAGAAGCTTGGCAACCCCCTCAATGAAAGTGGTTTTCCACAGTCTGTGCCTAGGGCTAATTGAAGAGGAAACAAACCATAGAGACAAAACTCAGAACTCTTTATTTTGTCAAGTTTCAAAGAGCTACTACAAACCATGTTGGATTTAGAGTTCCAAATTCATCTATCTATATAGGAGAGAACAGAGAGAAACCTAAATATAAAAACTGCTACTGTAGATGAACGCTTCAACCTAGACGAACAAAATTTGGTGAGCCAAGTGGGATTTGTGTACTGATCATTACCACCAAGTATCATCAAGATTGGGTGAAAAAATATTTGCTGGTATTATGGAAACTCGTTATTTCTTAGAAGCTTGGCAACCCCTCTCAATGAAATTGCTTTTCCACAGTCTGTGCCTAGGGCTATTTGAAGAGGAAACAAACCATAGAGACAAAACTGAGAACTCCTTTATTTTGTCATGTTTCAAAGAGCTACTACAAACCATGTTGGATTTAGAGTTCCAAATTCATGTATCTATATAGGAGAGAACAGAGCTAAACCTAAATATAAAAACTTCTACTGTAGGCGAACGCTTCAACCTAGAAGAACACAATTTGGTGAGCCAAGTGGGATTTGTGTACTGATCATTAGCAACCAGAATCATCAAGATTGGGTGAAAAAATATTTGCTGGTACTTCGGAAACTCGTTATTTCTTAGATGCTTGGCAACCCCTCTCATTGAAAGTGCTTTTCCACAGTCTGTGCCTAGGGCTACTTGAAGAGGAAACAAACCATAGAGACAAAACTGAGAACTCCTTTATTTTGTCAAGTTTCAAAGAGCTACTACAAACAATGTTGGATTTAGAGTTCCAAATTCATATATATATATAGGAGAGAACAGAGGGAAACCTAAATATAAAAACTGCTACTGTAGGCGAACGCTTCAACCTAGAAGAACACAATTTGGTGAGCCAAGTGGGATTTGTGTACTGATCATTACCAACAAGTATCATCAAGATTGGGTGAAAAAATATTTTCTGGTATTTCAGAAACTCGTTATTTCTTAGAAGCTTAGAAACCCCTCTCAATGAAAGTGCTTTTCCACAGTGTGTGCCTAGTGCTAATTGAAGAGGAAACAATCCATAGAGAAAAAATGAGAACTCCTTTATTTTGTCAAGTTTCAAAGAGGTACTACAAACCATGTTGGATTTAGAGTTCCAAATTCATCTATCTATACAGGAGAGAATAGAGGGAAACCTAAATATAAAAACTGCTACTGTAGACGAACGCTTCAACCTAGAAGAACAAAATTTGGTGAGCCAAGTGGGATCTGTGTACTGATCATTACCACCAAGTATCATCAAGATTGGGTGAAAAAATATTTGCTGGTATTTCGGAAACTCGTTATTTCTTAGAAGCTTGGCAACCCCTCTCAATGAAAGTGCTTTTCCACAGTCTGTGCCTAGGGCTACTTGAAGAGGAAACAAACCATAGAGACAAAACTGAGAACTCCTTTATTTTGTCAAGTTTCAAAGGGCTACTACAATCCATGTTGGATTTAGAGTTCCAAATTCATCTATCTATATAGGAGAGAACAGAGAGAAACCTAAATATAAAAACTGCTACTGTAGACGAACGCTTCAACCTAGAAGAACAAAATTTGGTGAGACAAGTGGGATCTGTGTACTGATCATTACCACCAAGTATCATCAAGATTGGGTGAAAAAATATTTGCTGGTATTTCGGAAACTTGTAAATTCTTAGAAGCTTGGCAAACTCTCTCAATGAAAGTGCTTTTCCACAGTCTGTGCCTAGGGCTACTTGAAGAGGAAACAAACCATAGAGTCAAAACAGAGAACTCCTTTATTTTGTCAAGTTTCAAAGAGCTACTACAAACCATGTTGGATTTAGAGTTACAAATTCATATATCTATATAGGAGAGAACAGAGGGAAACCTAAATATAAAAACTTCTACTGTAGGCGAACGCTTCAACCTAGAAGAAAACAATTTGGTGAGCCAAGTGGGATTTGTGTACTGATCATTAGCAACCAGTATCATCAAGATTGGGTGAAAAAATATTTGCTGGTACTTGGGAAACTCGTTATTTCTTAGAAGCTTGGCAACCCCTCTCAATTAAAGTGCTTTTCCACAGTCTGCGCCTAGGGCTACTTGAAGAGGAAACAAACCATAGAGACAAAACTCAGAACTCCTTTATTTTGTCAAGTTTCAAAGAGCTACTACAAACCATGTTGGATTTAGAGTTCCAAATTCTTCTATCTCTACATGAGAGAACAGAGTGAAACCTAAATATAAAAACTGATACTGTAGACGAACGCTTCAACCTAGAAGAACAAAATTTGGTGAGCCAAGTGGGATCTGTGTACTGATCATTAACACCCAGTATCATCAAGATTGGGTGAAAAAATATTTGCTGGTATTTCGGAAACTTGTAATTTCTTAGAAGCTTGGCAAACTCTCTCAATGAAAGTGCTTTTCCACAGTCTTTGCCTAGGGCTACTTGAAGAGGAAACAAACCATAGAGACAAAACTGAGAACTCCTTTATTTTGTCAAGTTTCAAAGAGCTACTACAAACCATGTTGGATTTAGAGTTCCAAATTCATATACCTATATAGGAGAGAACAGAGGATACCTAAATATAAAATCTTCTACTGTAGGCGAACGCTTCAACCTAGAAGAACACAATTTGGTGAGCCAAGTGGGGTTTGTGTACTGATCATTAGCAACCAGTATCATCAAGATTGGGTGAAAAAATATTTGCTGGTACTTGGGAAACTCGTTATTTCTTAGAAGCTTGGCAACCCCTCTCAATTAAAGTGCTTTTCCACAGTCTGCGCCTAGGGCTACTTGAAGAGGAAACGAAACATAGAGACAAAACTCAGAACTCCTTTATTTTGTCAAGTTACAAAGAGCTACTACAAACCATGTTGGAATTAGAGTTCCAAATTCATCTATCTATATATGAGAGAACAGAGTGAAACCTAAATATAAAAACGGCTACTGTAGACAAACGCTTCAACATAGAAGAACATAATTTGGTGAGCCAAGTGGGATCTGTGTACTGATCATTACCACCAAGTATCATCAAGATTGGGTGAAAAAATATTTGCTGGTATTTCGGAAACTCGTTATTTCTTAGAAGCTTGGCAACCCCTCTCAATGAAAGTGGTTTTCCACAGTCTGTGCCTAGGGTTACTTGAAGAGGAAACAAACCATAGAGACAAAACTGAGAACTCCTTTATGTTGTCAAGTTTCAAAGAGCTACTACAATCCATGTTGGATTTAGAGTTCCAAATTCATCTATCTATATAGGAGAGAACAGACAGAAACCTAAATATAAAAACTGCTACTGTAGACGAACGCTTCAACCTAGAAGAACAAAATTTGGTGATCCAAGTGGGATTTGTGTACTGATCATTACCACCAAGTATCATCAAGATTGGGTGAAAAAATATTTGCTGGTAATTCGGAAACTTGTAATTTCTTAGAAGCTTGGCAAACTCTCTCAATGAAAGTGCTTTTCCACAGTCTGTGCCTAGGGCTACTTGAAGAGGAAACAAACCATAGAGACAAAACTGAGAACTCCTTTATTTTGTTTAGTTTCAAAGAGCTACTATAAACCATGTTGGATTTAGAGTTACAAATTCATATATCTATATAGGAGAGAACAGAGGGAAACCTAAATATAAAAACTTCTACTGTAGGCGAACGCTTCAACCTAGAAGAACACAAATCGGTGAGCCAAGTGGGATTTGTGTACTGATCATTAGCAACCAGTATCATCAAGATTGGGTGAAAAAATATTTGCTGGTACTTCGGAAACTCGTTATTTCTTAGAAGCTTGGCAACCCCTCTCAATGAAAGTGCTTTTCCAGAGTCTGCGCCTAGGGCTACTTGAAGAGGAAACAAACCATAGAGACAAAACTGAGAACTCCTTTATTTTGTCAAGTTTCAAAGAGCTACTACAATCCATGTTGGATTTAGAGTTCCAAATTCATCTATCTATATAGGAGAGAACAGAGAGAAACCTAAATATAAAAACTGCTACTGTAGACGAACGCTTCAACCTAGAAGAACAAAATTTGGTGAGCCAAGTGGGATCTGTGTACTGATCATTACCACCAAGTACCATCAAGATTGGGTGAAAAAATATTTGCTGGTATTTCGGAAACTCGTTATTTCTTAGAAGCTTGGCAACCCCTCTCAATGAAAGTGCTTTTCCACAGTCTGTGCCTAGGGCTACTTGAAGAGGAAACAAACCATAGAGACAAAACTGAGAACTCCTTTATTTTGTCATGTTTCAAAGAGCTACTACAAACCATGTTGGATTTAGAGTTCCAAATTCATGTATCTATATAGGAGAGAACAGAGCTAAACCTAAATATAAAAACTTCTACTGTAGGCGAACGCTTCAGCCTAGAAGAACAAAATTTGGTGAGCCAAGTGGGATCTGTGTACTGATCATTACCACCAAGTACCAACAAGATTGGGTGAAAAAATATTTGCTGGTATTTCGGAAACTCGTTATTTCTTAGAAGCTTGGCAACCCCTCTCAATGAAAGTGCTTTTCCACAGTCTGTGCCTAGGGCTACTTGAAGAGGAAACAAACCATAGAGACAAAACTGAGAACTCCTTTATTTTGTCATGTTTCAAAGAGCTACTACAAACCATGTTGGATTTAGAGTTCCAAATTCATCTATCTATATATGAGAGAACAGAGTGAAACCTAAATATAAAAACTGCTACTGTACACGAACGCTTCAGCCTAGAAGAACAAAATTTGGTGAGCCAAGTGGGATCTGTGTACTGATCATTAGCAACATGTATCATCAAGATTGGGTGAAAAATATTTGCTGGTATTTTGGAAACTCGTTATTTCTTAGAAGCTTGGCAACCCCTCTCAATTAAAGTGCTTTTCCACAGTCTGTGCCTAGGCCTCTTGAAGAGGAAACAAACCATGGAAACAAAACTCAGAACTCCTTTATTTTGTCAAGTTTCAAAGAGCTACTACAAACAATGTTGGATTTAGAGTTCCAAATTCATCTATCTATATATGAGAGAACAGAGTGAAAACTAAATATAAAAACTGCTGCTGTAGATAAACGCTTCAGCCTAGAAGAACAAAATTTGGTGAGCCAAGTGGGATCTGTGTCCTGATCATTAACACCAAGTATCATCAAGATTGGGTGAAAAAATATTTGCTGGTATTTTGGAAACTCGTTATTTCTTAGAAGCTTGGCAACCCCTCTCAATGAAATTGCTTTTCCACAGTCTGTGCCTAGGGCTATTTGAAGAGGAAACAAACCATAGAGACAAAACTGAGAACTCCTTTATTTTGTCAAGTTTCAAAGAGCTACTACAAACCATGCTGGATTTAGAGTTCCAAATTCATGTATCTATATAGGAGAGAACAGAGCTAAACCTAAATATAAAAACTTCTACTGTAGGCGAACGCTTCAACCTAGAAGAACACAAATTGGTGAGCCAAGTGGGATTTGTGTACTGATCAATTGCAACCAGAATCATCAAGATTGGGTGAAAAAATATTTGCTGGTACTTCGGAAACTCGTTATTTCTTAGAAGCTTGGCAACCCCTCTCATTGAAAGTGCTTTTCCACAGTCTGTGCCTAGGGCGACTTGAAGAGGAAACAAACCATAGAGACAAAACTCAGAACTCCTTTATTTTGTCAAGTTTCAAAGAGCTACTACAAACAATGTTGGATTTAGAGTTCCAAATTCATATATCTATATAGGAGAGAACAGAGGGAAACCTAAATATAAAAACTGCTACTGTAGACGAACGCTTCAACCTAGAAGAACAAAATTTGGTGAGCCAAGTGGGATCTGTGTACTGATCATTACCACCAAGTATCATCAAGATTGGGTGAAAAAATATTTGCTGGTACTTCGGAAACTCGTTATTTCTTAGAAGCTGGGCAACCCCTCTCAATGAAAGTGCTTTTCCACAGTCTGCGCCTAGGGCTACTTGAAGAGGAAACAAACCATAGAGACAAAACTCAGAACTCCTTTATTTTGTCAAGTTTCAAAGAGCTACTACAAACCATGTTGGATTTAGAGTTCCAAATTCATCTATCTATATATGAGAGAACAGAGTGAAACCTAAATATAAAAACGGCTACTGTAGACGAACGCTTCAACCTAGAAGAACAAAATTTGGTGAGCCAAGTGGGATTTGTGTACTGATCATTAGAACCAGTATCAACAAGATTGGGTGAAAAAATATTTGCTGATATTTCGGAAACTCGTTATTTCTTAGAAGCTTGGCAACCCCCTCAATGAAAGTGGTTTTCCACAGTCTGTGCCTAGGGCTAATTGAAGAGGAAACAAACCATAGAGACAAAACTCAGAACTCTTTATTTTGTCAAGTTTCAAAGAGCTACTACAAACCATGTTGGATTTAGAGTTCCAAATTCATCTATCTATATAGGAGAGAACAGAGAGAAACCTAAATATAAAAACTGCTACTGTAGATGAACGCTTCAAACTAGACGAACAAAATTTGGTGAGCCAAGTGGGATTTGTGTACTGATCATTACCACCAAGTATCATCAAGATTGGGTGAAAAAACATTTGCTGGTATTATGGAAACTCGTTATTTCTTAGAAGCTTGGCAACCCCTCTCAATGAAATTGCTTTTCCACAGTCTGTGCCTAGGGCTATTTGAAGAGGAAACAAACCATAGAGACAAAACTGAGAACTCCTTTATTTTGTCATGTTTCAAAGAGCTACTAGAAACCATGTTGGATTCAGAGTTCCAAATTCATGTATCTATATAGGAGAGAACAGAGCTAAACCTAAATATAAAAACTTCTACTGTAGGCGAACGCTTCAACCTAGAAGAACACAATTTGGTGAGCCAAGTGGGATTTGTGTACTGATCATTAGCAACCAGAATCATCAAGATTGGGTGAAAAAATATTTGCTGGTACTTCGGAAACTCGTTATTTCTTAGATGCTTGGCAACCCCTCTCATTGAAAGTGCTTTTCCACAGTCTGTGCCTAGGGCTACTTGAAGAGGAAACAAACCATAGAGACAAAACTGAGAACTCCTTTATTTTGTCAAGTTTCAAAGAGCTACTACAAACAATGTTGGATTTAGAGTTTCAAATTCATATATCTATATAGGAGAGAACAGAGGGAAACCTAAATATAAAAACTGCTACTGTAGGCGAACGCTTCAACCTAGCAGAACACAATTTGGTGAGCCAAGTGGGATTTGTGTACTGATCATTAGCAACAAGTATCATCAAGATTGGGTGAAAAAATATTTTCTGGTATTTCAGAAACTCGTTATTTCTTAGAAGCTTGGAAACCCCTCTCAATGAAAGTGCTTTTCCACTGTGTGTGCCTAGTGCTAATTGAAGAGGAAACAATCCATAGAGACAAAACTGAGAACTCCTTTATTTTGTCAAGTTTCAAAGAGGTACTACAAACCATGTTGGATTTAGAGTTCCAAATTCATCTATCTATACAGGAGAGAATAGAGGGAAACCTAAATATAAAAACTGCTACTGTAGACGAACGCTTCAACCTAGAAGAACAAAATTTGGTGAGCCAAGTGGGATCTGTGTACTGATCATTACCACCAAGTATCATCAAGATTGGGTGAAAAAATATTTGCTGCTATTTCGGAAACTCGTTATTTCTTAGAAGCTTGGCAACCCCTCTCAATGAAAATGCTTTTCCACAGTCTGTGCCTAGGGCTACTTGAAGAGGAAACAAACCATAGAGACAAAACTGAGAACTCCTTTATTTTGTCAAGTTTCAAAGAGCTACTACAATCCATGTTGGATTTAGAGTTCCAAATTCATCTATCTATATAGGAGAGAACAGAGAGAAAACTAAATATAAAAACTGCTACTGTAGACGAACGCTTCAACCTAGAAGAACAAAATTTGGTGAGCCAATTGGGATTTGTGTACTGATCATTACCACCAAGTATCATCAAGATTGGGTGAAAAAATATTTGCTGGTATTTCGGAAACTTGTAATTTCTTAGAAGCTTGGCAAACTCTCTCAATGAAAGTGCTTTTCCACAGTCTGTGAATAGGGCTACTTGAAGAGGAAACAAACCATAGAGACAAAACAGAGAACTCCTTTATTTTGTCAAGTTTCAAAGAGCTACTACAAACCATGTTGGATTTAGAGTTACAAATTCATATATCTATATAGGAGAGAACAGAGGGAAACCTAAATATAAAAACTTCTACTGTAGGCGAACGCTTCAACCTAGAAGAACACAATTTTTTGAGCCAAGTGGGATTTGTGTACTGATCATTAGCAACCAGTATCATCAAGATTGGGTGAAAAAATATTTGCTGGTACTTGGGAAACTCGTTATTTCTTAGAAGCTTGGCAACCCCTCTCAATGAAAGTGCTTTTCCAGAGTCTGCGCCTAAGGCTACTTGAAGAGGAAACAGACCATAGAGAAAAAAACTCAGAACTCCTTTATTTTGTCAAGTTTCAAAGAGCTACTACAAACCATGTTGGATTTAGAGTTCCAAATTCATCTATCTATATATGAGAGAACAGAGTGAAACCTAAATATAAAAACTGCTACTGTAGACGAACGCTTCAACCTAGAAGAACAAAATTTGGTGAGCCAAGTGGGATCTGTGTACTGATCATTACCACCAAGTATCATCAAGATTGGGTGAAAAAATATTTGCTGGTATTTTGGAAACTCGTTATTTCTTAGAAGCTTGGGAACCCCTCTAATTGAAATTGCTTTTCCACCGTCTGTACCTAGGGCTATTTGAAGAGGAAACAAACCATAGAGACAAAACTGAGAACTCCTTTATTTTGTCAAGTTTCTAAGAGCTACTACAAACCATGTTGGATTTAGAGTTCCAAATTCATCTATCTATATATGAGAGAACAGAGTGAAACCTAAATATAAAAACGGCTACTGTAGACGAACGCTTCAACCTAGAAGAACAAAATTTGGTGAGCCAAGTGGGTACTGTGTACTGATCATTACCACCAAGTATTATCAAGATTGGGTGAAAAAATATTTGCTGATATTTCGGAAACTCGTTATTTCTTAGAAGATTGGCAACCCCTCTCAATGAAAGTGGTTTTCCACAGTCTGTGCCTAGGGCTACTTGAAGAGGAAACAAACCATAGAGACAAAACTGAGAACTCCTTTATTTTGCCAAGTTTCAAAGGGCTACTACAAACCATGTTGGATTTAGAGTTCCAAATTCATATATCTATATAGGAGAGAACAGAGGGAAACCTAAATATAAAAACTGCTACTGTAGGCGAACGCTTCAACCTAGCAGAACACAATTTGGTGAGCCAAGTGGGATTTCTGTACTGATCATTAGCAACAAGTATCATCAAGATTGGGTTAAAAAATATTTGCTGGTACTACGGAAACTCGTTATTTCTTAGAAGCTTGGCAAACTCTCTCAATGAAAGTGCTTTTCCACAGTGTGTGCCTAGTGCTAATTGAAGAGGAAACAATCCATAGAGACAAAACTCAGAACTCCTTTATTTTGTCAAGTTTCAAAGAGCTACTACAAACCATGTTGGATTTAGAGTTCCAAATTCATCTATCTATATATGGGAGAACAGAGTGAAACCTAAATATAAAAACGGCTACTGTAGACGAACGCTTCAACCTAGAAGAACAAAATTTGGTGAGCCACGTGGTACTGTGTACTGATCATTACCACCAAGTGTCATCAAGATTTGGTGAAAAAATATTTGCTGATATTTCGGAAACTCGTTATTTCTTAGAAGCTTGGCAACCCCTCTCAATGAAAGTGGTTTTCCACAGTCTGTGCCTAGGGCTACTTGAAGAGGAAACAAACCATAGAAACAAAACTCAGAACTCTTTATTTTTCAAGTTTCAAAGAGCTACTACCAACCATGTTGGATTTAGAGTTCCAAATTCATCTATCTATATATGAGAGAACAGACTGAAACTTAATATAAAAACTGCTACTGTAGACGAACGCTTCAACCTAGAAGAACACAATATGGTGAGCCAAGTGGGATCTGTGTACTGATCATTCCCACAATGTATCATCAAGATTGGGTGAAAAAATATTTGCTGGTATTTCGGAAACTCGTTATTTCTTAGAAGCTTGGCAACCCCTCTCAATGAAAGTGCTTTTCCACAGTCTGTGCTTAGGGCTACTTGAAGAGGACAGAAACCATAGAGACAAAACTGAGAACTCCTTTATTTTGTCAAGTTTCAAAGAGCTACTACAATCCATGTTGGATTTAGAGTTCCAAATTCATCTATTTATATAGGAGAGAACACAGAGAAACCTAAATATAAAAACTGCTACTGTAGATGAACGCTTCAACCTAGAAGAACAAAATTTGGTGAGCCAAGTGGGATTTGTGTACTGATCATTACCACCAAGTATCATCAAGATTGGGTGAAAAAATATTTGCTGGTATTTCGGAAACTCGTTATTTCTTAGAAGCTTGGCAACCCCTCTCAATGAAAGTGCTTTTCAACAGTCTCTGCCTAGGGCTACTTGAATACGAAACAAACCATTGAGACAAAACTCAGAACTCCTTTATTTTGTCAAGTTTCAAACAGCTACTACAAACCATGTTGGATTTAGAGTTCCAAATTCATCTATCTATATATGAGAGAACAGAGTGAAACCTAAATATAAAAACTGCTACTGTAGATGAACGCTTCAACCTACAAACACAATTTGGTGAGCCAAGTGGGATTTGTGTACTGATCATTAGCAACCAGTATCATCAAGATTGGGTGAAAAAATATTTGCTGGTATTTTGGAAACTCGTTATTTCCTAGAAGCTTGGCAACCCCTCTCAATGAAAGTGCTTTTCCACAGTCTGTGCCTAGGGCTACTTGAAGAGGAAACAAACCATAGAGACAAAACTCAGAACTCCTTTATTTTGTCAAGTTTCAAAGAGCTACTACAATCCATGTTGGATTTATAGTTCCAAATTCATCTATCTATATATGAGAGAACAGAGAGAAACCTAAATATAAAAACTGCTACTGTAGACGAAGGCTTCAACCTAGAAGAACAAAACTTGGTTAGCCAAGTGGGATTTGTGTACTGATCATTAGCAACAAGTATCATCAAGATTGGGTGAAAAAATATTTGCTGGTATTTAGAAACTCGTTATTTCTTAGAAGCTTGGCAACCCCTGTCAATGAAAGTGCTTTTCCACAGTGTGTGCCTAGTGCTAATTGAAGAGGAAACAAAAAATAGAGACAAAACTCAGAACTCCTTTATTTTGTCAAGTTTCAAAGAGCTAGTACAAACAATGTTGGATTTAGAGTTCCAAATTCATCTATCTATATATGAGAGAACAGAGTGAAACCTAAATATAAAAACTGCTACTGTAGACGAACGCTTCAACCTAGAAGAACAAAATTTGGTGAGCCAAGTGGGAACTGTGTACTGATCATTCCCACCAAGTATCATCAAGATTGGGTGAAAAAATATTTGCTGGTATTTCGGAAACTCGTTATTTCTTAGAAGCTTGGCAACCCCTCTTAGTCAAAGTGCTTTTCCACAGTCTGTGCCTAGGGCTACTTGAAGAGGAAACAAACCATAGAGACAAAACTGAGAACTCCTTTATTTTGTCAAGTTTCAAAGAGCTACTACAATCCATGTTGGATTTAAAGTTCCAAATTCATCTATCTATATAGGAGAGAACAGAGAGAAAATTAAATATAAAAACTACTACTGTAGACGAACGCTTCAACCTAGAAGATCAAAATTTGGTGAGCCAAGTGGGATTTGTTTTCTGATCATTTCCACCAAGTATCATCAAGATTGGGTGAAAAAATATTTGCTGGTATATTGGAAACACGTTATTTCTTAGAAGCTTGGCAACCCATCTCAATGAAAGTGCTTCCAGAGTCTGTGCCTAGGGCTACTTGAAGAGGAAACAAACCATAGAGACAAAACTGAGAGCTCCTTTATTTTGTCAAGTTTCAAAGAGCTACTACAATCCATGTTGGATTTAGAGTTCCAAATTCATCTATCTATATAGGAGAGAACAGAGAGAAACCTAAATATAAAAACTGCTACTGTAGACGAACGCTTCAACCTAGAAGAACAAAGTTTGGTGAGCCAAGTGGGATCTATCTACTGATCTTTACCACCAAGTATCATCAAGATTGGGTGAAAAAATATTTGCTGGTATTTTGGAAACTCGTTATTTCTTAGAAGCTTGGCAACCCCTCTCAATGAAAGTGTTTTTCCACAGTCTGCGCCTAGGGCTACTTGAAGAGGAATCAAACCATAGAGACAAAATTGAGAACTCCTTTATTTTGTCAAGTTTCAAAGAGCTACTACAATCCATGTTGGATTTAGAGTTCCAAATTCATCTATCTATATAGGAGAGAACAGAGAGAAACCTAAATATAAAAACTGCTACTGTAGACGAACGCTTCAACCTAGAAGAACAAAATTTGGTGAGACAAGTGGGATCTGTGTACTGATCATTACCACCAAGTATCATCAACAGAGGGTGAAAAAATATTTGCTGGTATTTCGGAAACTTGTAATTTCTTAGAAGCTTGGCAAACTCTCTCAATGAAAGTGCTTTTCCACTGTCTGTGCCTAGGGCTACTTGAAGAGGAAACAAACCATAGAGACAAAACTGAGAACTACTTTATTTTGTCAAGTTTCAAAGAGCTACTACAAACCATGTTGGATTTAGAGTTCCAAATTCATATATCTATATAGGAGAGAACAGAGGGAAACCTAAATATAAAAACTTCTACTGTAGGCGAACGCTTCAACCTTGAAGAACACAATTTGGTGAGCCAAGTGGGATTTGTGTACTGATCATTAACAACCAGTATCATCAAGATTGGGTGAAAAAATATTTGCTGGTACTTCGGAAACTCGTTATTTCTTAGAAGCTTGGCAACCCCTCTCAATGAAAGTGCTTTTCCAGAGTCTGCGCCTAGGGCTACTTGAAGAGGAAACAAACCATAGAGACAAAACTCAGAACTCCTTTATTTTGTCAAGTTTCAAAGAGCTACTACAAACCATGTTGGATTTAGAGTCCAAATTCATCTAGCTATATATGAGAGAACAGAGTGAAACCTAAATATAAAAACGACTACTGTAGACTAACGCTTCAACCTAGAAGAACAAAATTTGGTGAGCCAAGTGGGATCTGTGTACTGATCATTACCACCAAGTATCATCAAGATTGGGTGAAAAAATATTCGCTGGTATTTCGGAAACTTGTTATTTCTTAGAAGCTTGGCAACACCTCTCAATGAAAGTGGTTTTCCACAGTCTGTGCCTAGGGCTACTTGAAGAGGAAACAAACCATAGAGACAAATCTCAGAACTCTTTATTTTGTCAAGTTTCAAAGAGCTACTACAACCATGTTGGATTTAGAGTTCCAAATTCATCTATCTATATATGAGACAACAGAGTGAAACCTAAATATAAAAACTGCTACTGTAGACGAACGCTTCAACCTAGAAGAACAAAATTTGGTGAGCCAAGTGGGATCTGTGTACTGATCATTAGCAACATGTATCATCAAGATTGGGTGAAAAAATATTTGCTGGTATTTCGGAAACTCGTTATTTCTTCGAAGCTTGGCAACCCTTCTCAATTAAAGTTCTTTTCCACAGTCTTTGCCTAGGCCTCTTGAAGAGGAAACAAACCATAGAGACAAAACTCAGAACTCCTTTATTTTGTCAAGTTTCAAAGAGCTACTACAAACCATGTTGGATTTAGAGTTCCAAATTCATCTATCTATATATGAGAGAACAGAGTGAAACCTAAATATAAAAACTGCTACTGTGGACGAACGCTTAAACCTAGAAGAACAAAATTTGGTGAGCCATGTGGGATCTGTGTACTGATCATTACCACCAAGTATCATCAAGATTGGGTGAAAAAATTATTTGCTGGTATTTTGGAAACTCGTTATTTCTTAGAAGCTTGGCAACCCCTCGCAATGAAAGTGCTTTTCCACAGTCTGTGCCTAGGGATACTTGAAGAGGAAACAAACCATAGAGACAAAACGGAAAACTCCTTTATTTTGTCAAGTTTCAAAGAGCTACTGCAATCCATGTTGGATTTAGTGTTCCAAATTCATCTATCTATATAGGAGAGAACAGAGAGAAACCTAAATATAAAAACTGCTACTGTAGACGAATGCTTCAACCTAGAAGAACAAAATTTGGTGAGCCAAGTGGGATCTGTGTACTGATCATTAGCAACATGGATCATCAAGATTGGGTGAAAAAATATTTGCTGGTATTTCGGAAACTCGTTATTTCTTAGAAGCTTGGCAACCCCTTCAATTACAGTGCTTTTCCAAAGTCTGTGCCTAGGCCCCTTGAAGAGGAAACAAACCATAGAGAAAACTCAGGACTCCTTTATTTTGTCAAGTATCAAAGAGCTACTACAAACCATGTTGGATTTAGAGTTCCAACTTCATCTATCTATATATGAGAGAACAGAGTGAGACCTAAATATAAAAACTGCTACTGCAGATGAACGCTTCAACCTAAAAGAACACAATTTGGTGAGCCAAGTGGGATTTGTGTACTGATCATTAGCAACCAGTATCATCAAGATTGGGTGAAAAAAATATTTGCTGGTATTTTGGAAACTCGTTATTTCCTAGAAGCTTGGCAACCCCTCTCAATGAAAGTGCTTTTCCACAGTCTGCGCCTAGTGCTACTTGAAGAGGAAACAAACCATAGAGACAAAACTCAGAACTCCTTTATTTTGTCAAGTTTCAAAGAGCTACTACAAACCATGTTGGATTTAGAGTTCCAAATTCATCTATCTATATATGAGAGAACAGAGTGAAACCTAAATATAAAAACTGCTACTGTGGACGAACGCTTAAACCTAGAAGAACAAAATTTGGTGAGCCATGTGGGATCTGTGTACTGATCATTACCACCAAGTATCATCAAGATTGGGTGAAAAAATTATTTGCTGGTATTTTGGAAACTCGTTATTTCTTAGAAGCTTGGCAACCCCTCGCAATGAAAGTGCTTTTCCACAGTCTGTGCCTAGGGATACTTGAAGAGGAAACAAACCATAGAGACAAAACGGAAAACTCCTTTATTTTGTCAAGTTTCAAAGAGCTACTGCAATCCATGTTGGATTTAGTGTTCCAAATTCATCTATCTATATAGGAGAGAACAGAGAGAAACCTAAATATAAAACTGCTACTGTAGACGAACGCTTCAACCTAGAAGAACAAAATTTGGTGAGCCAAGTGGGATCTGTGTACTGATCATTAGCAACATGGATCATCAAGATTGGGTGAAAAAATATTTGCTGGTATTTCGGAAACTCGTTATTTCTTAGAAGCTTGGCAACCCCTTCAATTAAAGTGCTTTTCCACAGTCTGTGCCTAGGCCTCTTGAAGAGGAAACAAACCATAGAGAAAACTCAGGACTCCTTTATTTTGTCAAGTTTCAAAGAGCTACTACAAACCATGTTGGATTTAGAGTTCCAACTTCATCTATCTATACATGAGAGAACAGAGTGAGACCTAAATATAAAAACTGCTACTGTAGATGAACGCTTCAACCTACAAGAACACAATTTGGTGAGCCAAGTGGGATTTGTGTACTGATCATTAGCAACCAGTATCATCAAGATTGGGTGAAAAAAATATTTGCTGGTATTTTGGAAACTCGTTATTTCTTAGAAGCTTGGCAACCCCTCTAAATGAAATTGCTTTTCCACAGTCTGTGCCTGGGGCTACTTGAAGAGGAAACAAACCATAGAAACAAAACTCAGAACTCCTTTATTTTGTGAAGTTTCAAAGAGCTACTACAAACCATGTTGGATTTAGAGTTCCAAATTCATCTATCTATATATGAGAGAACAGAGTGAAACCTGAATATAAAAACTGCTACTGTAGACGAACGCTTCAACCTAGAAGAACAAAATTTGGTGAGCCAAGTGGGAACTGTTTACTGATCATTCCCACCAAGTATCATCAAGATTGGGTGAAAAAATATTTGCTGGTATTTCGGAAACTCGTTATTTCTTAGAATCTTGGCAACCCATCTCAATGAAAGTGCTTTTCCACAGTCTGTGCCTAGGGCTACTTCAAGAGGAAACAAACCATAGAGACAAAACTGAGAACTCCTTTATTTTGTCAAGTTTCAAAGAGCTACTACAATCCATGTTGGATTTAAAATTCCAAATTCATCTATCTATATAGGAGAGAACAGAGAGAAACCTAAATATAAAAACTGCTACTCTAGACGAACTCTTCAACCTAGAAGAACAAAATTTGGTGAGCCAAGTGGGATTTGTGTACTGATCATTACCACCAAGTATCATCAAGATTGGGTGAAAAAAATATTTGCTGGTATTTGGGAAACACGTTATTTCTTAGAAGCTTGGCAACCCCTCTCAATGAAAGTGCTTTTCCAGAGTCTGCGCCTAGGGCTACTTGAAGAGGAAACAAACCATAGAGAAAAAACTCAGATCTCCTTTATTTTGTCAAGTTTCAAAGAGCTACTACAAACCATGTTGGATTTAGAGTCAAATTCATCTATCTATATATGAGAGAACAGAGTGAAACCTAAATATAAAAACGACTACTGTAGACTAACGCTTCAACCTAGAAGAACAAAATTTGGTGAGCCAAGTGGGATCTGTGTATTGATCATTACCACCAAGTATCATCAAGATTGGGTGAAAAAATATTTGCTGGTATTTCGGAAACTCGTTATTTCTTAGAAGCTTGGCAACACCTCTCAATGAAAGTGGTTTTCCACAGTCTGTGCCTAGGGCTACTTGAAGAGGAAACAAACCATAGAGACAAATCTCAGAACTCCTTTATTTTGTGAAGTTTCAAAGAGCTTCTACAACCATGTTGGATTTAGAGTTCCAAATTCATCTATCTATATATGAGAGAACAGAGTGAAACCTAAATATAAAAACTGCTACTGTAGACGAACGCTTCAACCTAGAAGAAGAAAATTTGGTGAGCCAAGTGGGATCTGTGTACTGATCATTAGCAACATGTATCATCAACATTGGGTGAAAAAATATTTGCTGGTATTTCGGAAACTCGTTATTTCTTAGAAGCTTTGCAACCCTTCTCAATTAAAGTTCTTTTCCACAGTCTTTGCCCAGGCCTCTTAAAGAGGAAACAAACCATAGAGACAAAACTCAGAACTCCTTTATTTTGTCAAGTTTCAAAGAGCTACTACAAACCATGTTGGATTTAGAGTTCCAAATTCATCTATCTATATAGGAGAGAACAGAGGGAAACCTAAATATAAAAACTTCTACTGTAGGCGAACGCTTCAACGTAGAAGAACACAATTTGGTGAGCCAAGTGGGATTTGTGTACTGATCATTAGCAACCAGTATCATCAAGATTGGGTGTAAAAATATTTGCTGGTACTTCGGAAACTCGTTATTTCTTAGAAGCTTGGCAACCCCTCTCAATGAAAGTGCTTTTCCCGAGTCTGCGCATAGGGCTACTTGAAGAGGAAACAAACCATAGAGACAAAACTCAGAACTCCTTTATTTTGTCAAGTTTCAAAGAGCTACTACAAACCATGTTGGATTTAGAGTTCCAAATTCATCTATCTATATATGAGAGAACAGAGTGAAACCTAAATATAAAAACGGCTACTGTAGACGAACGCTTCAAACTAGAAGAACAAAATTTGGTGAGCCAAGTGGATACTGTGTACTGATGATTATCACCAAGTATCATCAAGATTGGCTGAAAAAATATTTGCTGATATTTCGGAAACTCGTCATTTCTTAGAAGCTTGGCCACCCCTCTCAATGAAAGTGGTTTTCCACAGTGTGTGCCTAGGGCTACATGAACAGGAAACAAACCATAGAAACAAAACTCAGAACTCTTTATTTTGTCAAGTTTCAAAGAGCTACTACAAACCATGTTGGATTTAGAGTTCCAAATTCATCTATCTATATATGAGAGAACAGAGTGAAACCTAAATATAAAAACTGCTACTGTAGACAAACGCTTCAACCTAGAAGAACAAAATTTGGTGAGCCAAGTGGGATCTGTGTACTGATCATTCCCACCAAGTATCATCAAGATTGGGTGAAAAAATATTTGCTGGTATTTCGGAAACTCCTTATTTCTTAGAAGCTTGGCAACCCCTCTCAATGAAAGTGCTTTTCCACAGTCTGTGCCTAGGGATACTTGAAGAGGAAACAAACCATAGAGACAAAACTGAGAACTCCTTTATTTTGTCAAGTTCCAAAGAGCTACTACAATCCATGTTGGATTTAAAGTTCCAAATTCATCTATCTATATAGGAGAGAACAGAGAGAAACCTAAATATAAAAACTGCTACTGTAGACGAACGCTTCAACCTAGAAGAACAAAATTTGGTGAGCCAAGTGGGACTTGTGTACTGATCATTACCACCAAGTATCATCAAGATTGGGTGAAAAAATATTTGCTGGTATTTTGGAAACACGTTATTTCTTAGAAGCTTGGCAACCCATCTCAAAGAAAATTCTTCCACAGTCTGAGCCTAGGGCTACTTGAAGAGGAAACAAACCATAGAGACAAAATTGAGAACTCCTTTATTTTGTCAAGTTTCAAAGTGCTACTACAATCCATGTTGGACTTAGAGTTCCAAATTCATCTATCTATATAGGAGAGAACAGAGAGAAACCTAAATATAAAAACTGCTACTGTAGACGAACGCTTCAACCTAGAAGAACAAAATTTGGTGAGCCAAGTGGGATTTGTGTACTGATCATTACCACCAAGTATCATCAAGATTGGGTGAAAAAATATTTGCTGGTATTTCGGAAACTTGTAATTTCTTAGAAGCTTGGCAAACTCTCTCAATGAAAGTGCTTTTCCACAGTCTGTGCCTAGTTCTACTTGAAGAGGAAACAAACCATAGAGACAAAACTGAGAACTCCTTTATTTTGTCAAGTTTCAAAGAGCTACTACAAACGATGTTGTATATAGAGTTCCAAATTCATATATCTATATAGGAGAGAACAGAGGGAAACCTAAATATAAAAACTTCTACTGTAGGCGAACGCTTCAACCTAGAAGAACACAATTTGGTAAGCCAAGTGGGATTTGTGTACTGATCATTAGCAACCAGTATCATCAAGATTGGGTGGAAAAATATTTGCTGATATTTTGGAAACTAGTTATTTCTTAGAAGTTTGGCAACCCCTCTCAATGAAAGTGCTTTTCCACAGTCTGTGCCTAGGGCTACTTTAAGAGGAAAGAAACCATAGAAACAAAACTCAGAACTCTTTATTTTGTCAAGTTTCAAAGAGCTACTACAAACCATGTTGGATTTAGAGTTCCAAATTCATCTATCTATATATGAGAGAACAGAGTGAAACCTAAATATAAAAACTGCTACTGTAGACGAACGCTTCAACCTAGAAGAACAAAATTTGGTGAGCCAAGTGGGACCTGTGTACTGATCATTCCCACCAAGTATCATCAAGATTGGGTGAAAAACTATTGGCTGGTATTTTGGAAACTCGTTATTTCTTAGAAGCTTGGCAACCCCTCTCAATGAAAGTGCTTTTCCACAGTCTGTGCCTAGGGCTACTTTAAGAGGAAACAAACCATAGAGACAAAACTGAGAACTCCTTTATTTTGTCAAGTTTCAAAGAGCTACTACAAACCATGTTGGATTTAGAGTTCCAAATTCATCTATCTATATAGGAGAGAACAGAGAGAAACCTAAATATAAAAACTGCTACTGTAGACGAACGCTTCAACCTAGAAGAACAAAATTTGGTGAACCAATTGGGATTTGTGTACTGATCATTACCACCAAGTATCATCAAGATTGGGTGAAAAAATATTTGCTGGTATTTCAGAAACTCGTTATTTCTTAGAAGCTTGGCAACCCCTCTCAATGAAAGTGCTTTTCCACAGTGTGTGCCTAGTGCTACTTGAAGAGGAAACAAACCATAGAGACAAAACTGAGAACTCCTTTATTTTGTCAAGTTTCAAAGATGTACAACAAACCATGTTGGATTTAGAGTTCCAAATTCATCTATCTATATATGAGAGAACAGAGTGGAACCTGAATATAAAAACTGCTACTGTAGACGAACGCTTCAACCTAGAAGAACAAAATTTTGTTAGCCAAATGGGATCTGTGTACTGATCATTACCACCAAGTATCATCAAGATTGGGTGAAAAAATATTTGCTGATATTTCGGAAACTCGTTATTTCTTAGAAGCTTGGCAACCCCTCTCAATGAAAGTGCTTTTCCACAGTCTGTGCCTAGGGCTACTTTAAGAGGAAACAAACCATAGAAACAAAACTCAGAACTCTTTATTTTGTCAAGTTTCAAAGAGCTACTACAAACCATGTTGGATTTAGAGTTCCAAATTCATCTATCTATATATGAGAGAACAGAGTGAAACCTAAATATAAAAACTGCTACTGTAGACGAACGCTTCAACCTAGAAGAAGAAAATTTGGTGAGCCAAGTGGGATCTGTGTACTGATCATTCCCACCAAGTATCATCAAGATTGGGTGAAAAACTATTGGCTGGTATTTTTGAAACTCTTTATTTCTTAGAAGCTTGGCAACCCCTCTCAATGAAAGTGCTTTTCCACAGTCTGTGCCTAGGACTACTTGAAGAGGAAACAAACCATAGAGACAAAACTGAGAACTCCTTTTTTTTGTCAAGTTTCAAAGAGCTACTACAATCCATGTTGGATTTAGAGTTCCAAATTCATCTATCTATATAGGAGAGAACAGAGAGAAACCTAAATATAAAAACTGCTACTGTAGACGAACGCTTCAACCTAGAAGAACAAAATTTGGTGAGCCAATTGGGATTTGTGTACTGATCATTACCACCAAGTATCATCAAGATTGGGTGAAAAAATATTTGCTGGTAAATCGGAAACTTGTAATTTCTTAGAAGCTTGGCAAACTCTCTCAATGAAAGTGCTTTTCCACAGTCTGTGCCTAGGGCTACTTGAAGAGGAAACAAACCATAGAGACAAAACTGAGAACTCCTTTATTTTGTCAAGTTTCAAAGAGCTACTACAAACCATGTTGGATTTAGAGTTCCAAATTCATCTATCTATATAGGAGAGAACAGAGGGAAACCTAAATATAAAAACTGCTACTGTAGGCAAACGCTTCAACCTAGCAGAACACGATTTTGTGAGCCAAGTGGGATTTGTGTACTGATCATTAGCAACAAGTATCATCAAGATTGGGTGAAAAAATATTTGCTGGTATTTCAGAAACTCGTTATTTCTTAGAAGCTTGGCAAGCCCTCTCAATGAAAGTGCTTTTCCACAGTGTGTGCCTAGTGCTAATTGAAGAGGAAACAATCCATAGAGACAAAACTGAGAACTCCTTTATTTTGTCAAGTTTCAAAGAGCTACTACAATCCATGTTGGATTTAAAGTTCCAAATTCATCTATCTATATAGGAGAGAACAGAGAGAAACCTAAATATAAAAACTGCTACTCTAGACGAACTCTTCAACCTAGAAGAACAAAATTTGGTGAGCCAAGTGGGATTTGTGTACTGATCATTACCACCAAGTATCATCAAGATTGGGTGAAAAAAATATTTGCTGGTATTTGGGAAACACATTATTTCTTAGAAGCTTGGCAACCCCTCTCAATGAAAGTGCTTTTCCAGAGTCTGCGCCTAGGGCTACTTGAAGAGGAAACAAACCATAGAGAAAAAACTCAGAACTCCTTTATTTTGTCAAGTTTCAAAGAGCTACTACAAACCATGTTGGATTTAGAGTCCAAATTCATCTATCTATATATGAGAGAACAGAGTGAAACCTAAATATAAAAACGACTACTGTAGACTAACGCTTCAACCTAGAAGAACAAAATTTGGTGAGCCAAGTGGGATCTGTGTACTGATCATTACCACCAAGTATCATCAAGATTGGGTGAAAAAATATTTGCTGGTATTTCGGAAACTCGTTATTTCTTAGAAGCTTGGCAACACCTCTCAATGAAAGTGGTTTTCCACAGTCTGTGCCTAGGGCTACTTGAAGAGGAAACAAACCATAGAGACAAATCTGAGAACTCCTTTATTTTTTGAAGTTTCAAAGAGCTTCTACAACCATGTTGGATTTAGAGTTTCAAATTCATCTATCTATATATGAGAGAACAGAGTGAAACCTAAATATAAAAACTGCTACTGTAGACGAACGCTTCAACCTAGAAGAAGAAAATTTGGTGAGCCAAGTGGGATCTGTGTACTGATCATTAGCAACATGTATCATCAAGATTGGGTGAAAAAATATTTGCTGGTATTTCGGAAACTTGTTATTTCTTAGAAGCTTTGCAACCCTTCTCAATTAAAGTTCTTTTCCACAGTCTTTGCCTAGGCCTCTTAAAGAGGAAACAAACCATAGAGACAAAACTCAGAACTCCTTTATTTTGTCAAGTTTCAAAGAGCTACTACAAACCATGTTGGATTTAGAGTTCCAAATTCATCTATCTATATAGGAGAGAACAGAGGGAAACCTAAATATAAAAACTTCTACTGTATGCGAACGCTTCAACGTAGAAGAACACAATTTGGTGAGCCAAGTGGGATTTGTGTACTGATCATTAGCAACCAGTATCATCAAGATTGGGTGTAAAAATATTTGCTGGTACTTCGGAAACTCGTTATTTCTTAGAAGCTTGGCAACCCCTCTCAATGAAAGTGCTTTTCCCGAGTCTGCGCATAGGGCTACTTGAAGAGGAAACAAACCATAGAGACAAAACTCAGAACTCCTTTATTTTGTCAAGTTTCAAAGAGCTACTACAAACCATGTTGGATTTAGAGTTCCAAATTCATCTATCTATATATGAGAGAACAGAGTGAAACCTAAATATAAAAACGGCTACTGTAGACGAACGCTTCAACCTAGAAGAACAAAATTTGGTGAGCCAAGTGGATACTGTGTACTGATGATTATCACCAAGTATCATCAAGATTGGCTGAAAAAATATTTGCTGATATTTCGGAAACTCGTCATTTCTTAGAAGCTTGGCCACCCCTCTCAATGAAAGTGGTTTTCCACAGTGTGTGCCTAGGGCTACATGAACAGGAAACAAACCATAGAAACAAAACTCAGAACTCTTTATTTTGTCAAGTTTCAAAGAGCTACTACAAACCATGTTGGATTTAGAGTTCCAAATTCATCTATCTATATATGAGAGAACAGAGTGAAACCTAAATATAAAAACTGCTACTGTAGACAAACGCTTCAACCTAGAAGAACAAAATTTGGTGAGCCAAGTGGGACCTGTGTACTGATCATTCCCACCAAGTATCATCAAGATTGGGTGAAAAACTATTGGCTGGTATTTCAGAAACTCGTTATTTCTTAGAAGCTTGGCAACCCCTCTCAATGAAAGTGCTTTTCCACAGTGTGTGCCTAGTGCTACTTGAAGAGGAAACAAACCATAGAGACAAAACTGAGAACTCCTTTATTTTGTCAAGTTTCAAAGAGGTACAACAAACCATGTTGGATTTAGAGTTCCAAATTCATCTATCTATATATGAGAGAACAGAGTGGAACCTGAATATAAAAACTGCTACTGTAGACGAACGCTTCAACCTAGAAGAACAAAATTTTGTTAGCCAAATGGGATCTGTGTACTGATCATTACCACCAAGTATCATCAAGATTGGGTGAAAAAATATTTGCTGATATTTCGGAAACTCGTTATTTCTTAGAAGCTTGGCAACCCCTCTCAATGAAAGTGCTTTTCCACAGTCTGTGCCTAGGGCTACTTTAAGAGGAAACAAACCATAGAAACAAAACTCAGAACTCTTTATTTTGTCAAGTTTCAAAGAGCTACTACAAACCATGTTGGATTTAGAGTTCCAAATTCATCTATCTATATATGAGAGAACAGAGTGAAACCTAAATATAAAAACTGCTACTGTAGACGAACGCTTCAACCTAGAAGAAGAAAATTTGGTGAGCCAAGTGGGATCTGTGTACTGATCATTCCCACCAAGTATCATCAAGATTGGGTGAAAAACTATTGGCTGGTATTTTGGAAACTCGTTATTTCTTAGAAGCTTGGCAACCCCTCTCAATGAAAGTGCTTTTCCACAGTCTGTGCCTAGGACTACTTGAAGAGGAAACAAACCATAGAGACAAAACTGAGAACTCCTTTTTTTTGTCAAGTTTCAAAGAGCTACTACAATCCATGTTGGATTTAGAGTTCCAAATTCATCTATCTATATAGGAGAGAACAGAGAGAAACCTAAATATAAAAACTGCTACTGTAGACGAACGCTTCAACCTAGAAGAACAAAATTTGGTGAGCCAAGTGGGATCTGTGTACTGATCATTACCACCAAGTATCATCAAGATTGGGTGAAAAAATATTTGCTGGTATTTTGGAAACTCGTTATTTCTTAAAAGCTTGACAACCCCTCTCAATGAAAGTGCTTTTCCACAGTGTGTGCCTAGTGCTAATTGAGAGGAAACAATCCATAGAGACAAAACTGAGAACTCCTTTATTTTGTCAAGTTTCAAAGAGCTACTACAAACGATGTTGGATTTAGAGTTCCAAATTCATATATCTATATAGGAGAGAACAGAGGGAAACCTAAATATAAAAACTTCTACTGTAGGCGAACGCTTCAACCTAGAAGAACACAATTTGGTGAGCCAAGTGGGATTTGTGTACTGATCATTAGCAACCAGTATCATCAAGATTGGGTGGAAAAATATTTGCTGATATTTTGGAAACTAGTTATTTCTTAGAAGTTTGGCAACCCCTCTCAATGAAAGTGCTTTTCCACAGTCTGTGCCTAGGGCTACTTTAAGAGGAAACAAACCATAGAAACAAAACTCAGAACTCTTTATTTTGTCAAGTTTCAAAGAGCTACTACAAACCATGTTGGATTTAGAGTTCCAAATTCATCTATCTATATATGAGAGAACAGAGTGAAACCTAAATATAAAAACTGCTACTGTAGACGAACGCTTCAACCTAGAAGAACAAAATTTGGTGAGCCAAGTGGGACCTGTGTACTGATCATTCCCACCAAGTATCATCAAGATTGGGTGAAAAACTATTGGCTGGTATTTTGGAAACTCGTTATTTCTTAGAAGCTTGGCAACCCCTCTCAATGAAACTGCTTTTCCACAGTCTGTGCCTAGGGCTACTTGAAGAGGAAACAAACCATAGAGACAAAACTGAGAACTCCTTTATTTTGTCAAGTTTCAAAGAGCTACTACAATCCATGTTGGATTTAGAGTTCCAAATTCATCTATCTATATAGGAGAGAACAGAGAGAAACCTAAATATAAAAACTGCTACTGTAGACGAACGCTTCAACCTAGAAGAACAAAATTTGGTGAACCAATTGGGATTTGTGTACTGATCATTACCACCAAGTATCATCAAGATTGGGTGAAAAAATATTTGCTGGTATTTCAGAAACTCGTTATTTCTTAGAAGCTTGGCAACCCCTCTCAATGAAAGTGCTTTTCCACAGTGTGTGCCTAGTGCTACTTGAAGAGGAAACAAATCATAGAGACAAAACTGAGAACTCCTTTATTTTGTCAAGTTTCAAAGAGCTACTACAAACCATGTTGGATTTAGAGTTCCAAATTCATCTATCTATATATGAGAGAACAGAGTGAAACCTAAATATAAAAACTGCTACTGTAGACGAACGCTTCAACCTAGAAGAAGAAAATTTGGTGAGCCAAGTGGGATCTGTGTACTGATCATTACCACCAAGTATCATCAAGATTGGGTGAAAAAATATTTGCTGGTATTTTGGAAACTCGTTATTTCTTAAAAGCTTGACAACCCCTCTCAATGAAAGTGCTTTTCCACAGTGTGTGCCTAGTGCTAATTGAAGAGGAAACAATCCATAGAGACAAAACTGAGAACTCCTTTATTTTGTCAAGTTTCAAAGAGCTACTACAAACAATGTTGGATTTAGAGTTCCAAATTCATATATCTATATAGGAGAGAACAGAGGGAAACCTAAATATAAAAACTTCTACTGTAGGCGAACGCTTCAACCTAGAAGAACACAATTTAGTGAGCCAAGTGGGATTTGTGTACTGATCATTAGCAACCAGTATCATCAAGATTGGGTGAAAAAATATTTGCTGGTACTTCGGAAACTCGTTATTTCTTAGAAGCTTGGCAACCCCTCTCAATGAAAGTGCTTTTCCCGAGTCTGCGCCTAGGGCTACTTGAAGAGGAAACAAACCATAGAGACAAAACTCAGAACTCCTTTATTTTCTCATGTTTCAAAGAGGTACAACAAACCATGTTGGATTTAGAGTTCCAAATTCATCTATCTATATATGAGAGAACAGAGTGGAACCTGAATATAAAAACTGCTACTGTAGACGAACGCTTCAACCTAGAAGAACAAAATTTGGTGAGCCAAATGGGATCTGTGTACTGATCATTACCACCAAGTATCATCAAGATTGGGTGAAAAAATATTTGCTGATATTTCGGAAACTCGTTATTTCTAAGAAGCTTGGCAACCCCTCTCAATGAAAGTGCTTTTCCACAGTCTGTGCCTAGGGCTACTTTAAGAGGAAACAAACCATAGAAACAAAACTCAGAACTCTTTATTTTGTCAAGTTTCAAAGAGCTACTACAAACCATGTTGGATTTAGAGTTCCAAATTCATCTATCTATATATGAGAGAACAGAGTGAAACCTAAATATAAAAACTGCTACTGTAGACGAACGCTTCAACCTAGAAGAAGAAAATTTGGTGAGCCAAGTGGGATCTGTGTACGGATCATTCCCACCAAGTATCATCAAGATTGGGTGAAAAACTATTGGCTGGTATTTTTGAAACTCGTTATTTCTAAGAAGCTTGGCAACCCCTCTCAATGAAAGAGCTTTTCCACAGTCTGTGCCTAGGACTACTTGAAGAGGAAACAAACCATAGCGACAAAACTGAGAACTCCTTTATTTTGTCAAGTTTCAAAGAGCTACTACAATCCATGTTGGATTTAGAGTTCAAAATTCATCTATCTATATAGGAGAGAACAGAGAGAAACCTAAATATAAAAACTGCTACTGTAGACGAACGCTTCAACCTAGAAGAACAAAATTTGGTGAGCCAATTGGGATTTGTGTACTGATCATTACCACCAAGTATCATCAAGATTGGGTGAAAAAATATTTGCTGGTATTTCGGAAACTTGTAATTTCTTAGAAGCTTGGCAAACTCTCTCAATGAAAGTGCTTTTCCACAGTCTGTGCCTAGGGCTACTTGAAGAGGAAACAAACCATAGAGACAAAACTGAGAACTCCTTTATTTTGTCAAGTTTCAAAGAGCTACTACAAACCATGTTGGATTTAGAGTTCCAAATTCATATATCTATATAGGAGAGAACAGAGGGAAACCTAAATATAAAAACTGCTACTGTAGGCAAACGCTTCAACCTAGCAGAACACGATTTTGTGAGCCAAGTGGGATTTGTGTACTGAACATTAGCAACAAGTATCATCAAGATTGGGTGAAAAAATATTTGCTGGTATTTCAGAAACTCGTTATTTCTTAGAAGCTTGGCAAGCCCTCTCAATGAAAGTGCTTTTCCACAGTGTGTGCCTAGTGCTAATTGAAGAGGAAACAATCCATAGAGACAAAACTGAGAACTCCTTTATTTTGTCAAGTTTCAAAGAGCTACTACAAACCATGTGGATTTAGAGTTCCAAATTCATATATCTATATAGGAGAGAACAGAGGGAAACCTAAATATAAAAACTTCTACTGTAGGCGAACGCTTCAACCTAGAAGAACACAATTTGGTGAGCCAAGTGGGATTTTTGTACTGATCATTAGCAACCAGTATCATCAAGATTGGGTGAAAAAATATTTGCTGGTACTTCGGAAACTCGTTATTTCTTAGAAGCTTGGCAACCCCTCTCAATGAAAGTGCTTTTCCCGAGTCTGCACCTAGGGCTACTTGAAGAGGAAACAAACCATAGAGACAAAACTCAGAACTCCTTTATTTTGTCAAGTTTCAAAGAGGTACTACAAACCATGTTGGATTTAGTGTTCCAAATTCATCTATCTATATATGAGAGAACAGAGTGGAACCTGAATATAAAAACTGCTACTGTAGACGAACGCTTCAACCTAGAAGAACAAAATTTGGTGAGCCAAATGGGATCTGTGTACTGATCATTACCACCAAGTATCATCAAGATTGGGTGAAAAAATATTTGCTGATATTTCGGAAACTCGTTATTTCTTAGAAGCTTGGCAACCCCTCTCAATGAAAGTGCTTTTCCACAGTCTGTGCCTAGGGCTACTTTAAGAGGAAACAAACTATAGAAACATCTCAGAACTCTTTATTTTCTCAAGTTTCAAAGAGCTACTACAAACCATGTTGGATTTAGAGTTAAAAATTCATCTATATATATATGAGAGAACAGAGTGAAACCTAAATATAAAAACTGCTACTGTAGACGAACGCTTCAACCTAGAAGAAGAAAATTTGGTGAGCCAAGTGGGATCTGTGTACTGATCATTCCCACCAAGTATCATCAAGATTGGGTGAAAAACTATTGGCTGGTATTTTTGAAACTCGTTATTTCTTAGAAGCTTGGCAACCCCTCTCAATGAAAGTGCTTTTCCACAGTCTGTGCCTAGGGCTACTTGAAGAGGAAACAAACCATAGAGACAAAACTGAGAACTCCTTTATTTTGTCAAGTTTCAAAGAGCTACTACAATCCATGTTGGATTTAGAGTTCCAAATTCATATATCTATATAGGAGAGAACAGAGAGAAACCTAAATATAAAAACTGCTACTGTAGGCAAACGCTTCAACCTAGCAGAACACGATTTGGTGAGCCAAGTGGGATTTGTGTACTGATCATTAGCAACAAGTATCATCAAGTTTGGGTGAAAAAATATTTGCTGGTATTTCAGAAACTCGTTATTTCTTAGAAGCTTGGCAAGCCTTCTCAATGAAAGTGCTTTTCCACAGTGTGTGCCTAGTGCTAATTGAAGAGGAAACAATCCATAGAGACAAAACTGAGAACTCCTTTATTTTGTCAAGTTTCAAAGAGGTACTACAAACCATGTTGTATTTAGAGTTCCAAATTCATCTATCTATACAGGAGAGAACAGAGGGAAACCTAAATATAAAAACTGCTACTGTAGATGAACGCTTCAACCTAGAAGAACAAAATTTGGTGAGCCAAGTGGGATCTGTGTACTGATCATTAGCAACAAGTATCATCAAGATTGGGTGAAAAAATATTTGCTGGTATTTCGGAAGCTCGTTATTTCGTAGAAGCTTGGCAACCCCTCTCAATGAAAGTGCTTTTCCCCAGTTTGTGCCTAGGGCTACTTGAAGAGGAAACAAACCATAGAGACAAATCTGGGAACTCCTTTATTTTGTCAAGTTTCAAAGAGCTACTACAAACCATGTTGGATTTAGAGTTCCAAATTCATCCATCTATATATGAGAGAACAGAGTGAAACCTAAATATAAAAACTGCTACTGTAGACGAACGCTTCAACCTAGAAGAAGAAAATTTGGTGAGCCAAGTGGGATCTGTGTACTGATCATTACCACCAAGTATCATCAAGATTGGGTGAAAAAATATTTGCTGGTATTTTGGAAACTCGTTATTTCTTAAAAGCTTGACAACCCCTCTCAATGAAAGTGCTTTTCCACAGTGTGTGCCTAGTGCTAATTGAAGAGGAAATAATCCATAGAGACAAAACTGAGAACTCCTTTATTTTGTCAAGTTTCAAAGAGCTACTACAAACAATGTTGGATTTAGAGTTCCAAATTCATATATCTATATAGGAGAGAACAGAGGGAAACCTAAATATAAAAACTTCTACTGTAGGCGAACGCTTCAACCTAGAAGAACACAATTTGGTGAGCCAAGTGGGATTTGTGTACTGATCATTAGCAACCATTATCATCAAGATTGGGTGAAAAAATATTTGCTGGTACTTCGGAAACTCGTTATTTCTTAGAAGCTTGGCAACCCCTCTCAATGAAAGTGCTTTTCCACAGTCTGTGCCTAGGGCTACTTTATGAGGAAACAAACCATAGAAACAAAACTCAGAACTCTTTATTTTGTCAAGTTTCAAAGAGCTACTACAAACCATGTTGGATTTAGAGTTCCAAATTCATCTATCTATATATGAGAGAACAGAGTGAAACCTAAATATAAAAACTGCTACTGTAGACGAACGCTTCAACCTAGAAGAAGAAAATTTGGTGAGCCAAGTGGGATCTGTGTACGGATCATTCCCACCAAGTATCATCAAGATTGGGTGAAAAACTATTGGCTGGTATTTTTGAAACTCGTTATTTCTACGAAGCTTGGCAACCCCTCTCAATGAAAGTGCTTTTCCACAGTCTGTGCCTAGGACTACTTGAAGAGGAAACAAACCATAGCGACAAAACTGAGAACTCCTTTATTTTGTCAAGTTTCAAAGAGCTACTACAATCCATGTTGGATTTAGAGTTCAAAATTCATCTATCTATATAGGAGAGAACAGAGACAAACCTAAATATAAAAACTGCTACTGTAGACGAACGCTTCAACCTAGAAGAACAAAATTTGGTGAGCCAATTGGGATTTGTGTACTGATCATTACCACCAAGTATCATCAAGATTGGGTGAAAAAATATTTGCTGGTATTTCGGAAACTTGTAATTTCTTAGAAGCTTGGCAAACTCTCTCAATGAAAGTGCTTTTCCACAGTCTGTGCCTAGGGCTACTTGAAGAGGAAACAAACCATAGAGACAAAACTGAGAACTCCTTTATTTTGTCAAGTTTCAAAGAGCTACTACAAACCATGTTGGATTTAGAGTTCCAAATTCATCTATCTATATAGGAGAGAACAGAGTGAAACCTAAATATAAAAACTGCTACTGTAGACGAACGCTTCAACCTAGAAGAACAAAATTTGGTGAGCCAAATGGGATCTGTGTACTGATCATTACCACCAAGTGTCATCAAGATTGGGTGAAAAAATATTTGCTGGTATTTTGGAAACTTGTAAATTCTTAGAAGCTTGGCAAACTCTCTCAATGAAAGTGCTTTTCCACAGTCTGTGCCTAGGGCTACTTGAAGAGGAAACAAACCATAGAGACAAAACTGAGAACTCCTTTATTTTGTCAAGTTTCAAAGACTACTACAAACTATGTTGGATTTAGAGTTCCAAATTCATATGTCTATATAGGAGAGAACAGAGGGAAACCTAAATATAAAAACTGCTACTGTAGGGAACGCTTCAACCTAGTAGAACACAATTTGGTGAGCCAAGTGGGATCTGTGTACTGATCATTATCAACAAGTATCATCAAGATTGGGTGAAAAAATATTTGCTGGTATTTCGGAAACTCGTTATTTCTTAGAAGCTTGGCAACCCCTCTCAATGAAAGTGCTTTTCCACAGTCTGTGCCTAGGGCTACTTGAAGAGGAAACAACCATAGAGACAAAACTGAGAACTACTTTATTTTGTCAAGTTTCAAAGAGCTACTACAAACCATGTTGGATTTAGAGTTCCAAATTCATCTATCTATACAGGAGAGAACAGAGGGAAACCTAAATATAAAAACTGCTACTGTAGACGAACGCTTCAACCTAGAAGAACAAAATTTGGTGAGCCAAGTGGGATCTGTGTACTGATCATTAGCAACAAGTGTCATCAAGATTGGGTGAAAAAATATTTGCTGGTACTTCGGAAACTCGTTATTTCTTAGAAGCTTGGCAACCCCTCTCAATGAAAGTGCTTTTCCAGAGTCTGCGCCTAGGGCTACTTGAAGAGGAAACAAACCATAGAGACAAAACTGAGAACTCCTTTATTTTGTCAAGTTTCAAAAAGCTACTACAAACCATGTTGGATTAGAGTTCCAAATTCATCTATCTATATATGAGAGAACAGAGTGAAACCTAAATATAAAAACGACTACTGTAGACGAACGCTTCAAACTAGAAGAACAAAATTTGGTGAGCCAAGTGGGATCTGTGTACTGATCATTCCCACCAAGTATCATCAAGATTGGGTGAAAAAATATTTGCTGGTACTTCGGAAACTCGTTATTTTTTAGACGATTGACAACCCCTCTTAATGAAAGTGCTTTTCCACAGTCTGCGCCTAGGGCTACTTGAAGAGGAAACAAACCATAGAGACAAAACTCCGAACTCCTTTATTTTGTCAAGTTTCAAAGAGCTACTACAAACCATGTTGGATTTAGAGTTCCAAATTCATCTATCTATATATGAGAGAACAGAGAGAAACCTAAATATAAAAACGGCTACTGTAGACGAACGCTTCAACCTAGAAGAACAAAATTTGGTGAGCCAAGTGGGTACTGTGTACTAATCATTACCACCAAGTATCATCAAGATTGGGTGAAAAAATATTGCTGATATTTCGGAAACTCGTTATTTCTTAGAAGCTTGGCAACCCCTCTCAATGAAAGTGGTTTTCTACAGTCTGTGCCTAGGGCTACTTGAAGAGGAAACAAACCATAGAGACAAAACTGAGATCTCCTTTATTTTGTCAAGTTTCAAAGAACTACTACAATCCATGTTGGATTTAGAGTTCCAAAATCATCTATCTATATAGGAGAGAACAGAGAGAAACCTAAATATAAAAACTGCTGCTGTAGACGAACGCTTCAACCTAGAAGAACAAAAATTTGGTGAGCCATGTGGGATTTGTATACTGATCATTACCACCATGTATCATCAAGATTGGGTGAAAAAGTATTTGCTGGTATTTCGGAAACTTGTAATTACTTAGAAGCTTGGCAAACTCTCTCAATGAAAATGCTTTTCCACAGTCTGTGCCTAGGGCTCCTTGAAGAGGAAACAAACCATAGAGACAAAACTGAGAACTCCTTTATTTTGTCAAGCTTCAAAGAGCTACTACAAACTATGTTGGATTTAGAGTTCCAAATTCATCTATCTATATAGGAGAGAACAGAGGGAAACCTAAATATAAAAACTTCTACTGTAGGCGAACGCTTCAACCTAGAAGAACACAATTTGGTGAGCCAAGTGGGATTTGTGTACTGATCATTAGCAACCAGTATCATCAAGATTGGGTGAAAAAATATTTGCTGGTATTTCGGAAACTCGTAATTTCTTAGAAGATTGGCAACACCTCTCAATGAAAGTGCTTTTCCACAGTCGATGCCTAGGGCTACTTGAAGAGGAAACAAACCATAGAGACAAAACTGAGATCTCCTTTATTTTGTCAAGTTTCAAAGATCTACTACAATCCATGTTGGATTTAGAGTTCCAAATTCATCTATCTATATAGGAGAGAACAGAGAGAAACCTAAATATAAAAACTGCTACTGTAGGCGAACGCTTCAACCTAGAAGAACACAATTTGGTGAGCCAAGTGGGATTTGTGTACTGATCATTAGCAACCAGTATCATCAAGATTGGGTGAAAAAATATTTGCTGGTATTTCGGAAACTCGTTATTTCTTTGAAGCTTGGCAACCCCTCTCAATGAAAGTGCTTTTCCACAGTCTGTGCCTAGGGCTACTTGAAGAGGAAACAAACCATAGAGACAAAACTGAGAACTCCTTTATTTTGTTAAGGTTCAAAGAGCTACTACAATCCATGTTGGATTTAGAGTTCCAAATTCATCTATCTATATAGGAGAGAACAGAGAGAAACCTAAATATAAAAACTGCTACTGTAGACGAACGCTTCAACCTAGAAGAACAAAATTTGATGAGCCAAGTGGGATTTGTGTACTGATCATTACCACGAAGTATCATCAAGATTGGGTGAAAAAATATATGCTGATATTTCGGAAACTCGTTATTTCTTAGAAGCTTGGCAACCCCTCTCAATGAAAGTGGTTTTCCACAGTCTGTGCCTAGGGCTACTTGAAGAGGAAACAAACCATAGAAACAAAACTCAGAACTCTTTATTTTGTAAAGTTTCAAAGAGCTACTACAAACCATGTTGGATTTAGAGTTCCAAATTCATCTATCTATATATGAGAAAACAGAGTGAAACCTAAATATAAAAACTGATACTGTAGACGAACGCTTCAACCTAGAATAACAAAATTTGATGAGCCAAGTGGGATCTGTGTACTGATCATTCCCACCAAGTATCATCAAGATTGGGTGAAAAACAATTGGCTGGTATTTTGGAAACTCGTTATTTCTTAAAAGCTTGGAAACCCCTCTAAATGAAATTGCTTTTCCACAGTCTGTGCCTAGGGCTACTTGAAGAGGAAACAAACCATAGAGACAAAACTCAGAACTCCTTTATTTTGTGAAGTTTCAAAGAGCTACTACAAACCATGTTGGATTTAGAGTTCCAAATTCATCTATCTATATATGAGAGAACAGAGTGAAACCTGAATATAAAAACTGCTACTGTAGACGAACGCTTCAACCTAGAAGAACAAAATTTGGTGAGCCAAGTGGGAACTGTTTACTGATCATTCCCACCAAGTATCATCAAGATTGGGTGAAAAAATTTTGCTGGTATTTCGGAAACTCGTTATTTCTTAGAAGCTTGGCAACACCTCTCAATGAAAGTGCTTTTCCACAGTCGATGCCTAGGGCTACTTGAAGAGGAAACAAACCATAGAGACAAAACTGAGATCTCCTTTATTTTGTCAAGTTTCAAAGATCTACTACAATCCATGTTGGATTTAGAGTTCCAAATTCATCTATCTATATAGGAGAGAACAGAGAGAAACCTAAATATAAAAACTGCTACTGTAGGCGAACGCTTCAACCTAGAAGAACACAATTTGGTGAGCCAAGTGGGATTTGTGTACTGATCATTAGCAACCAGTATCATCAAGATTGGGTGAAAAAATATTTGCTGGTATTTCGGAAACTCGTTATTTCTTTGAAGCTTGGCAACCCCTCTCAATGAAAGTGCTTTTCCACAGTCTGTGCCTAGGGCTACTTGAAGAGGAAACAAACCATAGAGACAAAACTGAGAACTCCTTTATTTTGTTAAGGTTCAAAGAGCTACTACAATCCATGTTGGATTTAGAGTTCCAAATTCATCTATCTATATAGGAGAGAACAGAGAGAAACCTAAATATAAAAACTGCTACTGTAGACGAACGCTTCAACCTAGAAGAACAAAATTTGATGAGCCAAGTGGGATTTGTGTACTGATCATTACCACGAAGTATCATCAAGATTGGGTGAAAAAATATATGCTGATATTTCGGAAACTCGTTATTTCTTAGAAGCTTGGCAACCCCTCTCAATGAAAGTGGTTTTCCACAGTCTGTGCCTAGGGCTACTTGAAGAGGAAACAAACCATAGAAACAAAACTCAGAACTCTTTATTTTGTAAAGTTTCAAAGAGCTACTACAAACCATGTTGGATTTAGAGTTCCAAATTCATCTATCTATATATGAGAGAACAGAGTGTAACCTAAATATAAAAACTGATACTGTAGACGAACGCTTCAACCTAGAATAACAAAATTTGATGAGCCAAGTGGGATCTGTGTACTGATCATTCCCACCAAGTATCATCAAGATTGGGTGAAAAACAATTGGCTGGTATTTTGGAAACTCGTTATTTCTTAAAAGCTTGGAAACCCCTCTAAATGAAATTGCTTTTCCACAGTCTGTGCCTAGGGCTACTTGAAGAGGAAACAAACCATAGAGACAAAACTCAGAACTCCTTTATTTTGTGAAGTTTCAAAGAGCTACTACAAACCATGTTGGATTTAGAGTTCCAAATTCATCTATCTATATATGAGAGAACAGAGTGAAACCTGAATATAAAAACTGCTACTGTAGACGAACGCTTCAACCTAGAAGAACAAAATTTGGTGAGCCAAGTGGGAACTGTTTACTGATCATTCCCACCAAGTATCATCAAGATTGGGTCAAAAAATTTTGCTGGTATTTCGGAAACTCGTTATTTCTTAGAAGCTTGGCAACCCATCTCAATGAAAGTGCTTTTCCACAGTCTGTGCCTAGGGCTACTTCAAGAGGAAACAAACCATAGAGACAAAACTGAGAACTCCTTTATTTTGTCAAGTTTCAAAGAGCTACTACAATCCATGTTGGATTTAAAGTTCCAAATTGATCTATCTATATAGGAGAGAACAGAGAGAAACCTAAATATAAAAACTGCTACCCTAGACGAACGCTTCAACCTAGAAGAACACAATTTGGTGAGCCAAGTGGGATTTGTGTACAGATCATTAGCAACCAGTATCATCAAGATTGGGTGAAAAAATATTTGCTGGTACTTCGGAAACTCGTTATTTCTTAGAAGCTTGGCAACCCCTCTCAATGAAAGTGCTTTTCCAGAGTCTGCGCCTAGGGCTACTTGAAGAGGAAACAAACCATAGAGAAAAAACTCAGAACTCCTTTATTTTGTCAAGTTTCAAAGAGCTACTACAAACCATGTTGGATTTAGAGTCCAAATTCATCTATCTATATATGAGAGAACAGAGTGAAACCTAAATATAAAAACGACTACTGTAGACGAACGCTTCAACCTAGAAGAACAAAATTTGGTGAGCCAAGTGGGATCTGTGTACTGATCATTACCACCAAGTATCATCAAGATTGGGTGAAAAAATATTTGCTGGTATTTCGGAAACTCGTTATTTCTTAGAAGCTTGGCAACACCTCTCAATGAAAGTGGTTTTCCACAGTCTGTGCCTAGGGCTACTTGAAGAGGAAACAAACCATAGAGACAAATCTCAGAACTCCTTTATTTTGTGAAGTTTCAAAGAGCTACTACAACCATGTTGGATTTAGAGTTCCAAATTCATCTATCTATATATGAGAGAACAGAGTGAAACCTAAATATAAAAACTGCAACTGTAGACGAACGCTTCAACCTAGAAGAAGAAAATTTGGTGAGCCAAGTGGGATCTGTGTACTGATCATTAGCAACATGTATCATCAAGATTGGGTGAAAAAATATTTGCTGGTATTTCGGAAACTCGTTATTTCTTAGAAGCTTGGCAACCCTTCTCAATTAAAGTTCTTTTCCACCGTCTTTGCCTAGGCCTCTTAAAGAGGAAACAAACAATAGAGACAAAACTCAGAACTCCTTTATTTTGTCAAGTTTCAAAGAGCTACTACAAACCATGTTGGATTTAGAGTTCCAAATTCATCTATCTATATAGGAGAGAACAGAGGGAAACCTAAATATAAAAACTTCTACTGTAGGCGAACGCTTCAACGTAGAAGAACACAATTTGGTGAGCCAAGTGGGATTTGTGTACTGATCATTAGCAACCAGTTTCATCAAGATTGGGTGTAAAATATTTGCTGGTACTTCGGAAACTCGTTATTTCTTAGAAGCTTGGCAACCCCTCTCAATGAAAGTGCTTTTCCCGAGTCTGCACCTAGGGCTACTTGAAGAGGAAACAAACCATAGAGACAAAACTCAGAACTCCTTTATTTTGTCAAGTTTCAACGAGCTACTACAAACCATGTTGGATTTAGAGTCCAAATTCATCTATCTATATATGAGAGAACAGAGTGAAACCTAAATATAAAAACGGCTACTCTAGACGAACGCTTCAACCTAGAAGAACAAAATTTGGTGAGCCAAGTGGATACTGTGTACTGATGATTACCACCAAGTATCATCAAGATTGGGTGAAAAAATATTTGCTGATATTTCGGAAACTCGTCATTTCTTAGAAGCTTGGCCACCCCTCTCAATGAAAGTGGTTTTCCACAGTGTGTGCCTAGGGCTACATGAAGAGGAAACAAATCATAGAAACAAAACTCAGAACTCTTTTTTTTGTCAAGTTTCAAAGAGCTACTACAAACCATGTTGGATTTAGAGTTCCAAATTCATCTATCTATATATGAGAGAACAGAGTGAAACCTAAATATAAAAACTGCTACTGTAGACGAACGCTTCAACCTAGAAGAACAAAATTTGATGAGCCAAGTGGGATCTGTGTACTGATCATTCCCACCAAGTATCATCAAGATTGGGTGAAAAAATATTTGCTGGTATTTCGGAAACTCCTTATTTCTTAGAAGCTTGGCAACCCCTCTCAATGAAAGTGCTTTTCCACAGTCTGTGCCTAGGGATACTTGAAGAGGAAACAAACCATAGAGACAAAACTGAGAACTCCTTTATTTTGTCAAGTTCCAAAGAGCTACTACAATCCATGTTGGATTTAAAGTTAAAAATTCATCTATCTATATAGGAGAGAACAGAGAGAAACCTAAATATAAAAACTGCTACTGTAGACGAACGTTTCAACCTAGAAGAACAAAATTTGGTGAGCCAAGTGGGACTTGTGTACTGATCATTACCACCAAGTATCATCAAGATTGGGTGAAAAAATATTTGCTGGTATTTCGGAAACTTGTAATTTCTTAGAAGCTTGGCAAACTCTCTCAATGAAAGTGCTTTTCCACAGTCTGTGCCTAGGGCTACTTTAAGAGGAAACAAACCATAGAAACAAAACTCAGAACTCTTTATTTTGTCAAGTTTCAAAGAGCTACTACAAACCATGTTGGATTTAGAGTTCCAAATTCATCTATCTATATATGAGAGAACAGAGTGAAACCTAAATATAAAAACTGCTACTGTAGACGAACGCTTCAACCTAGAAGAACAAAATTTGGTGAGCCAAGTGGGACCTGTGTACTGATCATTCCCACCAAGTATCATCAAGATTGGGTGAAAAACGATTGGCTGGTATTTTGGAAACTCGTTATTTCTTAGAAGCTTGGCAACCCCTCTAAATGAAACTGCTTTTCCACAGTCTGTGCCTAGGGCTACTTGAAGAGGAAACAAACCATAGAGACAAAACTGAGAACTCCTTTATTTTGTCAAGTTTCAAAGAGCTACTACAATCCATGTTGGATTTAGAGTTCCAAATTCATCTATCTATATAGGAGAGAACAGAGAGAAACCTAAATATAAAAACTGCTACTGTAGACGAACGCTTCAACCTAGAAGAACAAAATTTGGTGAACCAATTGGGATTTGTGTACTGATCATTACCACCAAGTATCATCAAGATTGGGTGAAAAAATATTTGCTGGTATTTCAGAAACTCGTTATTTCTTAGAAGCTTGGCAACCCCTCTCAATGAAAGTGCTTTTCCACAGTGTGTGCCTAGTGCTACTTGAAGAGGAAACAAATCATAGAGACAAAACTGAGAACTCCTTTATTTTGTCAAGTTTCAAAGAGCTACTACAAACCATGTTGGATTTAGAGTTCCAAATTCATCTATCTATATATGAGAGAACAGAGTGAAACCTGAATATAAAAACTGCTACTGTAGACGAACGCTTCAACCTAGAAGAACAAAATTTGGTGAGCCAAGTGGGAACTGTTTACTGATCATTCCCACCAAGTATCATCAAGATTGGGTGAAAAAATTTTGCTGGTATTTCGGAAACTCGTTATTTCTTCGAAGCTTGGCAACCCTTCTCAATTAAAGTTCTTTTCCACAGTCTTTGCCTAGGCCTCTTGAAGAGGAAACAATCCATAGAGACAAAACTGAGAACTCCTTTATTTTGTCAAGTTTCAAAGAGCTACTACAAACGATGTTGGATTTAGAGTTCCAAATTCATATATCTATATAGGAGAGAACAGAGGGAAACCTAAATATAAAAACTTCTACTGTAGGTGAACGCTTCAACCTAGAAGAATACAATTTGGTGAGCCAAGTGGGATTTGTGTACTGATCATTAGCAACCAGTATCATAAAGATTGGGTGAAAAAATATTTGCTGGTACTTCGGAAACTCGTTATTTCTTAGAAGCTTGGCAACCCCTCTCAATGAAAGTGCTTTTCCAGAGTCTGCGCCTAGGGCTACTTGAAGAGGAAAGAAACCATAGAGACAAAACTCAGAACTCCTTTATTTTGTCAAGTTTCAAAGAGCTACTACAAACCATGTTGGATTTAGAGTTCCAAATTCATCTATCTATATATGAGAGAACAGAGTGGAACCTGAATATAAAAACTGCTACTGTAGACGATCGCTTCAACCTAGAAGAACAAAATTTGGTGAGCCAAATGGGATCTGCGTACTGATCATTACCACCAAGTATCATCAAGATTGGGTGAAAAAATTATGCTGATATTTCGGAAAATCTTTATTTCTTAGAAGCTTGGCAACCCCTCTCAATGAAAGTGCTTTTACACAGTCTGTGCCTAGGGCTACTTTAAGAGAAAACAAACCATAGAAACAAAACTCAGAACTCTTTATTTTGTCAAGTTTCAAAGAGCTACTACAAACCATGTTGGATTTAGAGTTCCAAATTCATCTATCTATATATGAGAGAACAGAGTGAAACCTAAATATAAAAACTGCTACTGTAGACGAACGCTTCAACCTAGAAGAAGAAAATTTGGTGAGCCAAGTGGGATCTGTGTACGGATCATTCCCACCAAGTATCATCAAGATTGGGTGAAAAACTATTGGCTGGTATTTTTGAAACTCGTTATTTCTAAGAAGCTTGGCAACCCCTCTCAATGAAAGTGCTTTTCCACAGTCTGTGCCTAGGACTACTTGAAGAGGAAACAAACCATAGCGACAAAACTGAGAACTCCTTTATTTTGTCAAGTTTCAAAGAGCTACTACAATCCATGTTGGATTTAGAGTTCCAAATTCATCTATCTATATAGGAGAGAACAGAGAGAAACCTAAATATAAAAACTGCTACTGTAGACGAACGCTTCAACCTAGAAGAACAAAATTTGGTGAGCCAATTGGGATTTGTGTACTGATCATTACCACCAAGTATCATCAAGATTGGGTGAAAAAATATTTGCTGGTATTTCGGAAACTTGTAATTTCTTAGAAGCTTGGCAAACTCTCTCAATGAAAGTGCTTTTCCACAGTCTCTGCCTAGGGCTACTTGAAGAGGAAACAAAACATAGAGACAAAACTGAGACCTCCTTTATTTTGTCAAGTTTCAAAGAGCTACTACAAACCATGTTGGATTTAGAGTTCCAAATTTATATATCTATATAGGAGAGAACAGAGGGAAACCTAAATATAAAAATTGCTACTGTAGGCAAACGCTTCAACCTAGCAGAACACGATTTGGTGAGCCAAGCGGGATTTGTGTACTGATCATTAGCAACAAGTATCATCAAGATTGGGTGAAAAAATATTTGCTGGTATTTCAGAAACTCGTTATTTCTTAGAAGCTTGGCAAGCCCTCTCAATGAAAGTGCTATTCCACAGTGTGTGCCTAGTGCTAATTGAAGAGGAAACAATCCATAGAGACAAAACTGAGAACTCCTTTATTTTGTCAAGTTTCAAAGAGGTACTACAAACCATGTTGTATTTAGAGTTCCAAATTCATCTATCTATACAGGAGAGAACAGAGGGAAACCTAAATATAAAAACTGCTACTGTAGACGAACGCTTCAACCTAGAAGAACAAAATTTGGTGAGCCAAGTGGGATCTGTGTACTGATCATTAGCAACAAGTATCATCAAGATTGGGTGAAAAAATATTTGCTCGTACTTCGGAAACTCGTTATTTCTTAGAAGCTTGGCAACCCCTCTCAATGAAAGTGCTTTTCCAGAGTCTGCGCCTAGGGCTACTTGAAGAGGACACAAACCATAGAGACAAAACTGAGAACTCCTTTATTTTGTCAAGTTTCAAAGAGCTACTACAAACCATGTTGGATTAGAGTTCCAAATTCATCTATCTATATATGAGAGAACAGAGTGAAACCTAAATATAAAAACGACTACTGTAGACGAACACTTCATACTAGAAGAACAAAATTTGGTGAGCCAAGTGGGATCTGTGTACTGATCATTCCCACCAAGTATCATCAAGATTGGGTGAAAAAATATTTGCTGGTATTTCGGAAACTCGTTAATTCTTAGAAGCTTGGCAACACCTCTCAATGAAAGTGTTTTCCACAGTCTTTGCCTAGCGCAATTTGAAGAGGAAACAAACCATAGAGACAAATCTCAGAACTCCTTTATTTTGTCAAGTTTCATAGAGCTACTACAAACCATGTTGGATTTAGAGTTCCAAATTCATCTATCTATATATGAGAGAACAGAGTGAAACCTAAATATAAAAACTGCTACTGTAGACGAACGCTTCAACCTAGAAGATCAAAATTGGTGGAGCCAAGTTGGATCTGTGTACTGATCATTAGCAACAAGTATCATCAAGATTGGGTGAAAAAATATTTGCTGGTATTTCAGAAACTCGTTATTTCTTAGAAGCTTGGCAACCCCTCTCAATGAAAGTGATTTTCCACAGTGTGTGCCTAGTGCTACTTGAAGAGGAAACAACCATAGAGACAAAACTGAGAACTCCTTTATTTTGTCAAGTTTCAAAGAGCTACTACAAACCATGTTGGATGTAGAGTTCCAAATTCATCTATCTATACAGGAGAGAACAGAGGGAAACCTAAATATAAAAACTGCTACTGTAGACGAACGCTTCAACCTAGAAGAACAAAATTTGGTGAGCCAAGTGGGATCTGTGTACTGATCATTAGCAACAAGTATCATCAAGATTGGGTGAAAACATATTTGCTGGTACTTCGGAAACTCGTTATTTCTTAGAAGCTTGGCAACCACTCTCAATGAAAGTGCTTTTCCACAGTGTGTGCCTTGTGCTACTTGAAGAGGAAACAAACCATAGAGACAAAACTGAGAACTCCTTTATTTTGTAAAGTTTCAAAGAGCTACTACAAACCATGTTGGATTAGAGTTCCAAATTCCTCTATCTATATATGAGAGAACAGAGTGAAACCTAAATATAAAAACGACTACTGTAGACAAACGCTTCAAACTAGAAGAACAAAATTTGGTGAGCCAAGTGGGATCTGTGTACTGATCATTCCCACCAAGTATCATCAAGATTGGGTTAAAAAATATTTGCTGGTATTTCGGAAACTCGTTAATTCTTAGATGCTTGGCAACCCATCTCAATGAAAGTGCTTTTCCACAGTCTGTTCCTAGGGCTACTTGAAAAGGAAACAAACCATAGAGACAAAACAGAGAAGTTCTTTATTTTGTAAAGTTTCAAAGAGCTACTACAAACCATGCTGGATTTAGAGTTCCAAATTCATCTATCTATATAGGAGAGAACAGAGGGGAACCTAAATATAAAAACTGCTACTGTAGACGAATGCTTCAACCTAGAAGAACAAAATTTGGTGAGCCAAGTGGGATTTGTGTACTGATCATTACCACCAAGTGTCATCAAGATTGGGTGAAAAAATATTTGCTGGTATTTCGGAAACTCGTTATTTCTAGAAGCTTGGCAACCCTTCTCAATTAAAGTTCTTTTCCACAGTCTGTGCCTATTCCTCTTGAAGAGGAAACAAACCATTGAGACAAAACTCAGGACTCCTTTATTTTGTCAAGTTTCAAAGAGCTACTACAAACCATGTTGGATTTAGAGTTCCAAATTCATCTATCTATATAGGAGAGAACAGAGTGAAACCTAAATATAAAAACTGCTACTGTAGACGAACGCTTCAACCTAGAAGAACAAAATTTGGTGAGCCAAATGGGATCTGTGTACTGATCATTCCCACCAAGTATCATCAAGATTGGGTGAAAAAATATTTGCTGGTATTTTGGAAACTTGTAATTTCATAGAAGCTTGGCAAACTCTCTCAATGAAAGTGCTTTTCCACAGTCTGTGCCTAGGGCTACTTGAAGAGGAAACAAACCATAGAGACAAAACTGAGAACTCCTTTATTTTGTCAAGTTTCAAAGAGCTACTACAAACCATGTTGGATTTAGAGTTCCAAATTCATATGTCTATATAGGAGAGAACAGAGGGAAACCTAAATATAAAAACTGCTACTGTAGGCGAACGCTTCAACCTAGTAGAACACAATTTGGTGAGCCAAGTGGGATTTGTGTACTGATCATTAGCACCAAGTATCATCAAGATTGCGTGAAAAAATATTTGCTGGTATTTCAGAAACTCGTTATTTCTTAGAAGCTTGGCAACCCCTCTCAATGAAAGTGCTTTTCCACAGTGTGTGCCTAGTGCTAATTGAAGAGGAAACAATCCATAGAGACAAAACTGAGAACTCCTTTATTTTGTCAAGTTTCAAAGAGCTACTACAAACCATGTTGAATTTAGAGTTCCAAATTCATCTATCTATACAGGAGAGAACAGAGGGAAACCTAAATATAAAAACTGCTACTGTAGACGAACGCTTCAACCTAGAAGAACAAAATTTGGTGAGCCAAGTGGGATCTGTGTACTGATCATTAGCAACAAGTATCATCAAGATTGGGTGAAAACATATTTGCTGGTACTTCGGAAACTCGTTATTTCTTAGAAGTTTGGCAACCACTCTCAATGAAAGTGCTTTTCCACACTGTGTGCCTTGTGCTACTTGAAGAGGAAACAAACCATAGAGACAAAACTGAGAACTCCTTTATTTTGTCAAGTTTCAAAGAGCTACTACAAACCATGTTGGATTAGAGTTCCAAATTCCTCTATCTATATATGAGAGAACAGAGTGAAACCTAAATATAAAAACGACTACTGTAGACAAACGCTTCAAACTAGAAGAACAAAATTTGGTGAGCCAAGTGGGATCTGTGTACTGATCATTCCCACCAAGTATCATCAAGATTGGGTTAAAAAATATTTGCTGGTATTTCGGAAACTCGTTAATTCTTAGATGCTTGGCAACCCATCTCAATGAAAGTGCTTTTCCACAGTCTGTTCCTAGGGCTACTTGAAAAGGAAACAAACCATAGAGACAAAACAGAGAAGTTCTTTATTTTGTAAAGTTTCAAAGAGCTACTACAAACCATGCTGGATTTAGAGATCCAAATTCATCTATCTATATAGGAGAGAACAGAGGGGAACCTAAATATAAAAACTGCTACTGTAGACGAATGCTTCAACCTAGAAGAACAAAATTTGGTGAGCCAAGTGGGATTTGTGTACTGATCATTACCACCAAGTATCATCAAGATTGGGTGAAAAAATATTTGCTGGTATTTCGGAAACTCGTTATTTCTAGAAGCTTGGCAACCCTTCTCAATTAAAGTTCTTTTCCACAGTCTGTGCCTAGGCCTCTTGAAGAGGAAACAAACCATTGAGACAAAACTCAGGACTCCTTTATTTTGTCAAGTTTCAAAGAGCTACTACAAACCATGTTGGATTTAGAGTTCCAAATTCATCTATCTATATAGGAGAGAACAGAGTGAAACCTAAATATAAAAACTGCTACTGTAGACGAACGCTTCAACCTAGAAGAACAAAATTTGGTGAGCCAAATGGGATCTGTGTACTGATCATTCCCACCAAGTATCATCAAGATTGGGTGAAAAAATATTTGCTGGTATTTTGGAAACTTGTAATTTCATAGAAGCTTGGCAAACTCTCTCAATGAAAGTGCTTTTCCACAGTCTGTGCCTAGGGCTACTTGAAGAGGAAACAAACCATAGAGACAAAACTGAGAACTCCTTTATTTTGTCAAGTTTCAAAGAGCTACTACAAACCATGTTGGATTTAGAGTTCCAAATTCATATGTCTATATAGGAGAGAACAGAGGGAAACCTAAATATAAAAACTGCTACTGTAGGCGAACGCTTCAACCTAGTAGAACACAATTTGGTGAGCCAAGTGGGATTTGTGTACTGATCATTAGCACCAAGTATCATCAAGATTGGGTGAAAAAATATTTGCTGGTATTTCAGAAACTCGTTATTTCTTAGAAGCTTGGCAACCCCTCTCAATGAAAGTGCTTTTCCACAGTGTGTGCCTAGTGCTAATTGAAGAGGAAACAATCCAGAGAGACAAAACTGAGAACTCCTTTATTTTGTCAAGTTTCAAAGAGCTACTACAAACCATGTTGAATTTAGAGTTCCAAATTCATCTATCTATACAGGAGAGAACAGAGGGAAACCTAAATATAAAAACTGCTACTGTAGACGAACGCTTCAACCTAGAAGAACAAAATTTGGTGAGCCAAGTGGGATTTGTGTACTGATCATTAGCAACAAGTATCATCAAGATTGGGTGAAAAAATATTTGCTGGTACTTCGGAAACTCGTTATTTCTTAGAAGCTTGGCAACCCCTCTCAATGAAAGTGCTTTTACACAGTCTGTGCCTAGGGCTACTTTAAGAGAAAACAAACCATAGAAACAAAACTCAGAACTCTTTATTTTGTCAAGTTTCAAAGAGCTACTACAAACCATGTTGGATTTAGAGTTCCAAATTCATCTATCTATATATGAGAGAACAGAGTGAAACCTAAATATAAAAACTGCTACTGTAGACGAACGCTTCAACCTAGAAGATGAAAATTTGGTGAGCCAAGTGGGATCTGTGTACTGATCATTACCACCAAGTATCATCAAGATTGGGTGAAAAACTATTGGCTGGTATTTTGGAAACTCGTTATTTCTTAGAAGTTTGGCAACCCCTCTCAATGAAAGTGCTTTTCCACAGTCTGTGCCTAGGGCTACTTGAAGAGGAAACAAACCATAGAGACAAAACTGAGAACTCCTTTATTTTGTCAAGTTTCAAAGAGCTACTACAATCCATGTTGGATTTAGAGTTCCAAATTCATCTATCTATATAGGAGAGAACAGAGAGAAACCTAAATATAAAAACTGCTACTGTAGACGAACGCTTCAACCTAGAAGAACAAAATTTGGTGAGCCAATTGGGATTTGTGTACTGATCATTACCACCAAGTATCATCAAGATTGGGTGAAAAAATATTTGCTGGTATTTCGGAAACTTGTAATTTCTTAGAAGCTTGGCAAACTCTCTCAATGAAAGTGCTTTTCCACAGTCTCTGCCTAGGGCTACTTGAAGAGGAAACAAAACATAGAGACAAAACTGAGACCTCCTTTATTTTGTCAAGTTTCAAAGAGCTACTACAAACCATGTTGGATTTAGAGTTCCAAATTTATATATCTATATAGGAGAGAACAGAGGGAAACCTAAATATAAAAATTGCTACTGTAGGCAAACGCTTCAACCTAGCAGAACACGATTTGGTGAGCCAAGCGGGATTTGTGTACTGATCTTAGCAACAAGTATCATCAAGATTGGGTGAAAAAATATTTGCTGGTATTTCAGAAACTCGTTATTTCTTAGAAGCTTGGCAAGCCCTCTCAATGAAAGTGCTATTCCACAGTGTGTGCCTAGTGCTAATTGAAGAGGAAACAATCCATAGAGACAAAACTGAGAACTCCTTTATTTTGTCAAGTTTCAAAGAGGTACTACAAACCATGTTGTATTTAGAGTTCCAAATTCATCTATCTATACAGGAGAGAACAGAGGGAAACCTAAATATAAAAACTGCTACTGTAGACGAACGCTTCAACCTAGAAGAACAAAATTTGGTGAGCCAAGTGGGATCTGTGTACTGATCATTAGCAACAAGTATCATCAAGATTGGGTGAAAAAATATTTGCTGGTACTTCGGAAACTCGTTATTTCTTAGAAGCTTGGCAACCCCTCTCAATGAAAGTGCTTTTCCAGAGTCTGCGCCTAGGGCTACTTGAAGAGGACACAAACCATAGAGACAAAACTGAGAACTCCTTTATTTTGTCAAGTTTCAAAGAGCTACTACAAACCATGTTGGATTAGAGTTCCAAATTCATCTATCTATATATGAGAGAACAGAGTGAAACCTAAATATAAAAACGACTACTGTAGACGAACACTTCATACTAGAAGAACAAAATTTGGTGAGCCAAGTGGGATCTGTGTACTGATCATTCCCACCAAGTATCATCAAGATTGGGTGAAAAAATATTTGCTGGTATTTCGGAAACTCGTTAATTCTTAGAAGCTTGGCAACACCTCTCAATGAAAGTGGTTTTCCACAGTCTTTGCCTAGCGCAATTTGAAGAGGAAACAAACCATAGAGACAAATCTCAGAACTCCTTTATTTTGTCAAGTTTCATAGAGCTACTACAAACCATGTTGGATTTAGAGTTCCAAATTCATCTATCTATATATGAGAGAACAGAGTGAAACCTAAATATAAAAACTGCTACTGTAGACGAACGCTTCAACCTAGAAGATCAAAATTGGTGGAGCCAAGTGGGATCTGTGTACTGATCATTAGCAACAAGTATCATCAAGATTGGGTGAAAAAATATTTGCTGGTATTTCAGAAACTCGTTATTTCTTAGAAGCTTGGCAACCCCTCTCAATGAAAGTGATTTTCCACAGTGTGTGCCTAGTGCTACTTGAAGAGGAAACAACCATAGAGACAAAAATGAGAACTCCTTTATTTTGTCAAGTTTCAAAGAGCTACTACAAACCATGTTGGATTTAGAGTTCCAAATTCATCTATCTATACAGGAGAGAACAGAGGGAAACCTAAATATAAAAACTGCTACTGTAGACGAACGCTTCAACCTAGAAGAACAAAATTTGGTGAGCCAAGTGGGATCTGTGTACTGATCATTAGCAACAAGTATCATCAAGATTGGGTGAAAACATATTTGCTGGTACTTCGGAAACTCGTTATTTCTTAGAAGCTTGGCAACCACTCTCAATGAAAGTGCTTTTCCACAGTGTGTGCCTTGTGCTACTTGAAGAGGAAACAAACCATAGAGACAAAACTGAGAACTCCTTTATTTTGTCAAGTTTCAAAGAGCTACTACAAACCATGTTGGATTAGAGTTCCAAATTCCTCTATCTATATATGAGAGAACAGAGTGAAACCTAAATATAAAAACGACTACTGTAGACAAACGCTTCAAACTAGAAGAAAAAAATTTGGTGAGCCAAGTGGGATCTGTGTACTGATCATTCCCACCAAGTATCATCAAGATTGGGTTAAAAAATATTTGCTGGTATTTCGGAAACTCGTTAATTCTTAGATGCTTGGCAACCCATCTCAATGAAAGTGCTTTTCCACAGTCTGTTCCTAGGGCTACTTGAAAAGGAAACAAACCATAGAGACAAAACAGAGAAGTTCTTTATTTTGTAAAGTTTCAAAGAGCTACTACAAACCATGCTGGATTTAGAGTTCCAAATTCATCTATCTATATAGGAGAGAACAGAGGGGAACCTAAATATAAAAACTGCTACTGTAGACGAATGCTTCAACCTAGAAGAACAAAATTTGGTGAGCCAAGTGGGATTTGTGTACTGATCATTACCACCAAGTATCATCAAGATTGGGTGAAAAAATATTTGCTGGTATTTCGGAAACTCGTTATTTCTAGAAGCTTGGCAACCCTTCTCAATTAAAGTTCTTTTCCACAGTCTGTGCCTAGGCCTCTTGAAGAGGAAACAAACCATTGAGACAAAACTCAGGACTCCTTTATTTTGTCAAGTTTCAAAGAGCTACTACAAACCATGTTGGATTTAGAGTTCCAAATTCATCTATCTATATAGGAGAGAACAGAGTGAAACCTAAATATAAAAACTGCTACTGTAGACGAACGCTTCAACCTAGAAGAACAAAATTTGGTGAGCCAAATGGGATCTGTGTACTGATCATTCCCACCAAGTATCATCAAGATTGGGTGAAAAAATATTTGCTGGTATTTTGGAAACTTGTAATTTCATAGAAGCTTGGCAAACTCTCTCAATGAAAGTGCTTTTCCACAGTCTGTGCCTAGGGCTACTTGAATAGGAAACAAACCATAGAGACAAAACTGAGAACTCCTTTATTTTGTCAAGTTTCAAAGAGCTACTACAAACCATGTTGGATTTAGAGTTACAAATTCATATGTCTATATAGGAGAGAACAGAGGGAAACCTAAATATAAAAACTGCTACTGTAGGCGAACGCTTCAACCTAGTAGAACACAATTTGGTGAGCCAAGTGGGATTTGTGTACTGATCATTAGCACCAAGTATCATCAAGATTGGGTGAAAAAATATTTGCTTGTATTTCAGAAACTCGTTATTTCTTAGAAGCTTGGCAACCCCTCTCAAGGAAAGTGCTTTTCCACAGTGTGTGCCTAGTGCTAATTGAAGAGGAAACAATCCATAGAGACAAAACTGAGAACTCCTTTATTTTGTCAAGTTTCAAAGAGCTACTACAAACCATGTTGAATTTAGAGTTCCAAATTCATCTATCTATACAGGAGAGAACAGAGGGAAACCTAAATATAAAAACTGCTACTGTAGACGAACGCTTCAATCTAGAAGAACAAAATTTGTTGAGCCAAGTGGGATTTGTGTACTGATCATTAGCAACAAGTATCATCAAGATTGGGTGAAAAAATATTTGCTGGTACTTCGGAAACTCGTTATTTCTTAGAAGCTTGGCAACCCCTCTCAATGAAAGTGCTTTTCCACAGTCTGCGCCTAGGGCTACTTGAAGAGGAAACAAACCATAGAGACAAAACTCAGAACTCCTTTATTTTGTCAAGTTTCAAAGAGCTACTACAAACCATGTTGGATTTAGAGTTCCAAATTCATCTTTCTATATATGAGAGAACAGAGTGAAACCTAAATATAAAAACGGCTACTGTAGACGAACGCTTCAACCTAGAAGAACAAAATTTGGTGAGCCAAGTGGGTACTGTGTACTGATCATTACCACCAAGTATCATCAAGATTGGGTGAAAAAATGTTTGCTGATATTTCGGAAACTCGTTATTTCTTAGAAGCTTGGCAACCCCTCTCAATGAAAGTGGTTTTCCACAGTCTGTGCCTAGGGCTACTTGAAGAGGAAACAAACCATAGAAACAAAACTCAGAAATATTTTTTTGATCAAGTTTCAAAGAGCTACTACAAACCATGTTGGATTTAGAGTTCCAAATTCATCTATCTATATATGAGAGAACAGAGTGAAACATAAATATAAAAACTGCTACTGTAGACGAACGCTTCAACCTAGAAGAACAAAATATTTGAGCCAAGTGGGATCTGTGTACTGATCATTCCCACCAAGTATAATCAAGATTGGGTGAAAAAATATTTGCTGGTATTTCGGAAACTCGTTATTTCTTAGAAGCTTGGCAACCCCTCTCAATGAAATTGCTTTTCCACAGTCTGTGCCTAGGGATACTTGAAGAGGAAACAAACCATAGAGACAAAACTGAGAACTCCTTTATTTTGTCAATTTTCAAAGAGCTACTACAATCCATGTTGGATTAAAAGTTCCAAATTCATCTATCTATATAGGAGAGACCAGAGAGAAACCTAAATATAAAAACTGCTACTGTAGACGAACGCTTCAACCTAGAAGAACAAAATTTGGTGAGCCAAGTGGGACTTGTGTACTGATCATTACCACCAAGTATCATCAAGATTGGGTAAAAAATATTTGCTGGTATTTTGGAAACACGTTATTTCTTAGAAGCTTTGCAACCCATCTCAATGAACGTGCTTCCACAGTCTGTGCCTAGGGCCACTTGAAGAGGAAACAAACCATAGAGACAAAACGGAAAACTCCTTTATTTTGTCAAGTTTCAAAGAGCTAATACAATCCATGTTGGATTTAGAGTTAGAAATTCATCTATCTATATTGGAGAGAACAGAGAGAAACCTAAATATAAAAACTGCTACTGTAGACGAACGCTTCAACCTAGAAGAACAAAATTTGGTGACCCAAGTGGGATCTGTGTACTGATCATTACCACCAAGTATCATCAAGATTGGGTGAAAAAATATTTGCTGGCATTTCGGAATCTGTAATTTCTTAGAAGCTTGGCAAACTCTCTCAATGAAAGTGCTTTTCCACAGTCTCTGCCTAGGGCTACTTGAAGAGGAAACAAACCATAGAGACAAAACTGAGAACTCCTTTATTTTGTCAAGTTTCAAAGAGCTACTACAAACGATGTTGGATTTAGAGTTCCATATTCATATATCTATATAGGAGAGAACAGAGGGAAACCTAAATATAAAAACTTCTACTGTAGGCGAACGCTTCAACCTAGAAGAACACAATTTGGTGAGCCAAGTGGGATTTGTGTACTGATCATTAGCAACCAGTATCATCAAGATTGGGTTAAAAAATATTTGCTGGTTCTTCGGAAACTCGTTATTTCTTAGAAGCTTGGCAACCCCTCTCAATGAAAGTGCTTTTCCAGAGTCTGCGCCTAGAGCTACTTGAAGATGAAACAAACCATAGAGACAAAACTGAGAACTCCTTTATTTTGTCAAGTTTCAAAGAGCTTCTACAAACCATGTTGGATTTAGAGATCCAAATTCATCTATCTATATATGAGAGAACAGAGTGAAACCTAAATATAAAAACGACTACTGTAGACGAACGCTTCAACCTAGAAGAACAAAATTTGGTGAGCCAAGTGGGATCTGTGTACTGATCATTACCACCAAGTATCATCAAGATTGGGTAAAAAAATATTTGCTGGTATTTCGGAAACTCGTTATTTCTTAGAAGCTTGGCAACACCTCTAAATGAAAGTGGTTTTCCACAGTCTGTGCCTAGGGCTACTTGAAGAGGAAACAAACCATAGAGACAAATCTCAGAACTCCTTTATTTTGTCAAGTTTCAAAGAGCTACTACAAACCATGTTGGATTTAGAGTTCCAAATTCATCTATCTATATATGAAAGAACAGAGTGAAACCTAAATATAAAAACTGCTACTGTAGACGAACGCTTCAACCTAGAAGAACATAATTTGGTGAGCCAAGAGGGATCTGTGTACTGATCATTAGCAACATTTATCATCAAGATTGGGTGAAAAAATATTTGCTGGTATTTCGGAAACTCGTTATTTCTCAGAAGCTTGGCAACCCCTCTCAATTAAAGTGCTTTTCCACAGTCTGTGCCTAGGCCTCTTGAAGTGGAAACAAACCATAGAGACAAAACTCAGAACTCTTTATTTTGTCAAGTTTCAAAGAGCTACTACAAACCATGTTGGATTTAGAGTTCCAAATTCATCTATCTATATATGAGAGAACAGAGTGAAACCTAAATATAAAAACTGCTACTGTAGACGAACGCTTCAACCTAGAAGAACAAAAGTTGGTGAGCCAAGTGGGATCTGTGTACTGATCATTCCCACCAAGTATCATCAAGATTGGGTGAAAAAATATTTGCTGGTATTTCGGAAACTCGTTATTTCTTAGAAGCTTGGCAACCCCTCTCAATGAAAGTGCTTTTCCACAGTCTGTGCCTACGGCTACTTGAAGAGAAAACAAACCATAGAGACAAAACTGAGACCTCCTTTATTTTGTCAAGTTTCAAAGAGCTACTACAATCCATGTTGGATTTAGAGTTCCAAACTCATCTGTCTATATAGGAGAGAACAGAGAGAATCCTAAATATAAAAATTGCTACTGTAGACGAACGCTTCAACCTAGAAGAACAAAATTTGGTGAGCCAAGTGGGATTTGTGTACTGATCATTAGCAACAAGTAACATCAAGATTGGGTGAAAAAATATTTCCTGGTATTTCGGAAACTCGTTATTTCTTAGAAGCTTGGCAACACCTCTCAATGAAAGTGCTTTTCCACTGTCTGTGCCTAGGGCTAATTGAAGAGGAAACAATCCATAGAGACAAAACTGAGAACTCCGTTATTTTGTCAAGTTTCAAAGAGCTACTACAAACCATGTTGGATTTGGAGTTCCAAATTCATCTATGTATACAGGAGAGAATAGAGCGAAACCTAAATATAAAAACTGCTACTGTAGACGAACGCTTCAACCTAGAAGAACAAAATTTGGTGAGCCAAGTGGGATCTGTGTACTGATCATTATCAACAAGTATCATCAAGATTGGGTGAAAAAATATTTGCTGGTATTTAGGAAACTCGTTATTTCTTAGAAGCTTGGCAACCCCTCTCAATGAAAGTGCTTTTCCAGAGTCTGCGCCTAGGGCTACTTGAAGAGGAAACAAACCATAGAGACAAAACTGAGAACTCCTTTATTTTGTCAAGTTTCAAAGAGCTACTACAAACCATGTTGGATTAGAGTTCCAAATTCATCTATCTATATATGAGAGAACAGAGTGAAACCTAAATATAAAAACGACTACTGTAGACGAACGCTTCAAACTAGAAGAACAAAATTTGGTGAGCCAAGTGGGATCTGTGTACTGATCATTCCCACCAAGTATCATCAAGATTGGGTGAAAAAATATTTGCTGGTACTTCGGAAACTCGTTATTTTTTAGAAGATTGGCAACCCCTCTTAATGAAAGTGCTTTTCCGCAGTCTGCGCCTAGGGCTACTTGAAGAGGAAACAAACCATAGAGACAAAACTCAGAACTCCTTTATTTTGTCAAGTTTCAAAGAGCTACTACAAACCATGTTGGATTTAGAGTTCCAAATTCATCTATCTATATATGAGAGAACAGAGAGAAACCTAAATATAAAAACGGCTACTGTAGACGAACGCTTCAACCTAGAAGAACAAAATTTGGTGAGCCAAGTGGGTACTGTGTACTGATCATTACCACCAAGTATCATCAAGATTGGGTAAAAAAATATTTGCTGGTATTTCGGAAACACGTTATTTCTTAGAAGCTTGGCAACCCATCTCAATGAACGTGCTTCCACAGTCTGTGCCTAGGGCCACTTGAAGAGGAAACAAACCATAGAGACAAAACGGAAAACTCCTTTATTTTGTCAAGTTTCAAAGAGCTACTACAATCCATGTTGGATTTAGAGTTAGAAATTCATCTATCTATATAGGAGAGAACAAAGAGAAACCTAAATATAAAAACTGCTACTGTAGACGAACGCTTCAACCTAGAAGAACAAAATTTGGTGACCCAAGTGGGATCTGTGTACTGATCATTACCACCAAGTATCATCAAGATTGGGTGAAAAAATATTTGCTGGTATTTCGGAAACTGTAATTTCTTAGAAGCTTGGCAAACTCTCTCAATGAAAGTGCTTTTCCACAGTCTGTGCCTAGGGCTACTTGAAGAGGAAACAAACCATAGAGACAAAACTGAGAACTCCTTTATTTTTTCAAGTTTCAAAGAGCTACTACAAACGATGTTGGATTTAGAGTTCCATATTCATATATCTATATAGGAGAGAACAGAGGGAAACCTAAATATAAAAACTTCTACTGTAGGCGAACGCTTCAACCTAGAAGAACACAATTTGGTGAGCCAAGTGGGATTTGTGTACTGATCATTAGCAACCAGTATCATCAAGATTGGGTTAAAAAATATTTGCTGGTTCTTCGGAAACTCGTTATTTCTTAGAAGCTTGGCAACCCCTCTCAATGAAAGTGCTTTTCCAGAGTCTGCGCCTAGAGCTACTTGAAGAGGAAACAAACCATAGAGACAAAACTGAGAACTCCTTTATTTTGTCAAGTTTCAAAGAGCTTCTACAAACCATGTTGGATTTAGAGATCCAAATTCATCTATCTATATATGAGAGAACAGAGTTAAACCTAAATATAAAAACGACTACTGTAGACGAACGCTTCAACCTAGAAGAACAAAATTTGGTGAGCCAAGTGGGATCTGTGTACTGATCATTACCACCAAGTATCATCAAGATTGGGTAAAAAAATATTTGCTGGTATTTCGGAAACTCGTTATTTCTTAGAAGCTTGGCAACACCTCTAAATGAAAATGGTATTCCACAGTCTGTGCCTAGGGCTACTTGAAGAGGAAACAAACCATAGAGACAAATCTCAGAACTCCTTTATTTTGTCAAGTTTCAAAGAGCTACTACAAACCATGTTGGATTTAGAGTTCCAAATTCATCTATCTATATATGAAAGAACAGAGTGAAACCTAAATATAAAAACTGCTACTGTAGATGAACGCTTCAACCTAGAAGAACATAATTTGGTGAGCCAAGTGGGATCTGTGTACTGATCATTAGCAACTTGTATCATCAAGATTGGGTGAAAAAATATTTGCTGGTATTTCAGAAACTCGTTATTTCTCAGAAGCTTTGCAACCCCTCTCAATTAAAGTGCTTTTCCACAGTCTGTGCCTAGGCCTCTTGAAGAGGAAACAAACCACAGAGACAAAACTCAGAACTCCTTTATTTTGTCAAGTTTCAAAGAGCTACTACAAACCATGTTGGATTTAGAGTTCCAAATTCATCTATCTATATATGAGACAACAGAGTGAAACCTAAATATAAAAACTGCTACTGTAGACGAACGCTTCAACCTAGAAGAACAAAAGTTGGTGAGCCAAGTGGGATCTGTGTACTGATCATTCCCACCAAGTATCATCAAGATTGGGTGAAAAAATATTTGATGGTATTTCGGAAACTCGTTATTTCTTAGAAGCTTTGCAACCCCTCTCAATGAAAGTGCTTTTCCACAGTCTGTGCCTACGGCTACTTGAAGAGGAAACAAACCATAGAGACAAAACTGAGACCTCCTTTATTTTGTCAAGTTTCAAAGAGCTACTACAATCCATGTTGGATTTAGAGTTCCAAACTCATCTGTCTATATAGGAGAGAACAGAGAGAATCCTAAATATAAAAATTGCTACTGTAGATGAACGCTTCAACCTAGAAGAACAAAATTTGGTGAGCCAAGTGGGATTTGTGTACTGATCATTAGCAACAAGTAACATCAAGATTGGGTGAAAAAATATTTCCTGGTATTTCGGAAACTCGTTATTTCTTAGAAGCTTGGCAACACCTCTCAATGAAAGTGCTTTTCCACAGTCTGTGCCTAGGGCTAATTGAAGAGGAAACAATCCATAGAGACAAAACTGAGAACTCCGTTATTTTGTCAAGTTTCAAAGAGCTACTACAAACCATGTTGGATTTGGAGTTCCAAATTCATCTATGTATACAGGAGAGAATAGAGCGAAACCTAAATATAAAAACTGCTACTGTAGACGAACGCTTCAACCTAGAAGAACAAAATTTGGTGAGCCAAGTGGGATCTGTGTACTGATCATTATCAACAAGTATCATCAAGATTGGGTGAAAAAATATTTGCTGGTATTTAGGAAACTCGTTATTTCTTAGAAGCTTGGCAACCCCTCTCAATGAAAGTGCTTTTCCAGAGTCTGCGCCTAGGGCTACTTGAAGAGGAAACAAACCATAGAGACAAAACTGAGAACTCCTTTATTTTGTCAAGTTTCAAAGAGCTACTACAAACCATGTTGGATTAGAGTTCCAAATTCATCTATCTATATATGAGAGAACAGAGTGAAACCTAAATATAAAAACGACTACTGTAGACGAACGCTTCAAACTAGAAGAACAAAATTTGGTGAGCCAAGTGGGATCTGTGTACTGATCATTCCCACCAAGTATCATCAAGATTGGGTGAAAAAATATTTGCTGGTACTTCGGAAACTCGTTATTTTTTAGAAGCTTGGCAACCCCTCTTAATGAAAGTGCTTTTCCGCAGTCTGCGCCTAGGGCTACTTGAAGAGGAAACAAACCATAGAGACAAAACTCAGAACTCCTTTATTTTGTCAAGTTTCAAAGAGCTACTACAAACCATGTTTGGATTTAGAGTTCCAAATTCATCTATCTATATATGAGAGAACAGAGAGAAACCTAAATATAAAAACGGCTACTGTAGACGAACGCTTCAACCTAGAAGAACAAAATTTGGTGAGCCAAGTGGGTACTGTGTACTGATCATTACCACCAAGTATCATCAAGATTGGGTAAAAAAATATTTGCTGGTATTTCGGAAACACGTTATTTCTTAGAAGCTTGGCAACCCATCTCAATGAACGTGCTTCCACAGTCTGTGCCTAGGGCCACTTGAAGAGGAAACAAACCATAGAGACAAAACTCAGAACTCCTTTATTTTGTCAAGTTTCAAAGAGCTACTACAATCCATGTTGGATTTAGAGTTAGAAATTCATCTATCTATATAGGAGAGAACAAAGAGAAACCTAAATATAAAAACTGCTACTGTAGACGAACGCTTCAACCTAGAAGAACAAAATTTGGTGACCCAAGTGGGATCTGTGTACTGATCATTACCACCAAGTATCATCAAGATTGGGTGAAAAAATATTTGCTGGTATTTCGGAAACTGTAATTTCTTAGAAGCTTGGCAAACTCTCTCAATGAAAGTGCTTTTCCACAGTCTGTGCCTAGGGCTACTTGAAGAGGAAACAAACCATAGAGACAAAACTGAGAACTCCTTTATTTTTTCAAGTTTCAAAGAGCTACTACAAAACGATGTTGGATTTAGAGTTCCATATTCATATATCTATATAGGAGAGAACAGAGGGAAACCTAAATATAAAAACTTCTACTGTAGGCGAACGCTTCAACCTAGAAGAACACAATTTGGTGAGCCAAGTGGGATTTGTGTACTGATCATTAGCAACCAGTATCATCAAGATTGGGTTAAAAAATATTTGCTGGTTCTTCGGAAACTCGTTATTTCTTAGAAGCTTGGCAACCCCTCTCAATGAAAGTGCTTTTCCAGAGTCTGCGCCTAGAGCTACTTGAAGAGGAAACAAACCATAGAGACAAAACTGAGAACTCCTTTATTTTGTCAAGTTTCAAAGAGCTACTACAAACCATGTTGGATTAGAGTTCCAAATTCATCTATCTATATATGAGAGAACAGAGTGAAACCTAAATATAAAAACGACTACTGTAGACGAACGCTTCAAACTAGAAGAACAAAATTTGGTGAGCCAAGTGGGAACTGTGTACTGATCATTCCCACCAAGTATCATCAAGATTGGGTGAAAAAATATTTGCTGGTACTTCGGAAACTCGTTATTTTTTAGAAGATTGGCAACCCCTCTTAATGAAAGTGCTTTTCCACAGTCTGCGCCTAGGGCTACTTGAAGAGGAAACAAACCATAGAGACAAAACTCAGAACTCCTTTATTTTGTCAAGTTTCAAAGAGCTACTACAAACCATGTTGGATTTAGAGTTCCAAATTCATCTATCTATATATGAGAGAACAGAGAGAAACATAAATATAAAACGGCTACTGTAGACGAACGCTTCAACCTAGAAGAACAAAATTTGGTGAGCCAAGTGGGTACTGTGTACTGATCATTACCACCAAGTATCATCAAGATTGGGTGAAAAAATATTTGCTGGTACTTCGGAAACTCGTTATTTCTTAGAAGCTTGGCCACCCCTCTCAATGAAAGTGCTTTTCCACTGTCTGCGCCTAGGGCTACTTGAAGAAGAAACAAACCATAGAGACAAAACTCAGAACTCCTTTATTTTGTCAAGTTTCAATGAGCTACTACAAACCATGTTGGATTTAGAGTTCCAAATTCATCTATCTATATATGAGAGAACAGAATGAAACCTAAATATAAAAACGGCTACTGTAGACGAACGCTTCAACCTAGAAGAACAAAATTTGGTGAGCCAAGTGGGATCTGTGTACTGATCAATACCACCAAGTATCATCAAGATTTGGTGAAAAAATATTTGCTGGTATTTCGGAAACTCGCTATTTCTTAGAAGCTTGGCAACCCCTCTCAATGAAAGTGTTTTTCCACAGTCTGTGCCTAGTGCTAATTGAAGAGGAAACAATCCGTAGAGACAAAACTGAGAACTCCTTTATTTTGTCAAGAATTTCAAAGAGCTACTACAAACCATGTTGGATTTAGAGTTCCAAATTCATCTATCTATACAGGAGAGAGCAGAGGGAAACCTAAATATAAAAACTGCTACTGTAGACGAACGCTTCAACCTAGAAGAACAAAATATGGTGAGCCAAGTGGGATTTGTGTACTGATCATTAGCAACAAGTATCATCAAGATTGGGTGAAAAAATATTTGCTGGAACTTCGGAAACTCGTTATTTTTTAGAAGCTTGGCAACCCCTCTCAATGAAAGTGCTTTTCCACAGTCTGCGCCTAGGGCTACTTGAAGAGGAAACAAACCATAGAGACAAAACTCAGAACTCCTTTATTTTGCAAGTTTCAAAGAGCTACTACAAACCATGTTGGATTTAGAGTTCCAAATTCATCTATCTATATATGAGGGAACAGAGTGAAACCTAAATATAAAAACGGCTACTATAGACGAACGCTTCAACCTAGAAGAACAAAATTTGGTGAGCCAAGTGGGTACTGTGTACTGATCATTACCACCAAGTATCATCAAGATTGGGTGAAAAAATATTTGCTGATATTTCGGAAACTCGTTATTTCTTAGAAGCTTGGCAACCCCTCTCAATGAAAGTGGTTTTCCACAGTCTGTGCCTAGGGCAACTTGAAGAGGAAACAAACATAGAGACAAAACTCAGAACTCCTTATTTTGTCAAGTTTCAAAGAGCTACTACAAACCATGTTGGATTTAGAGTTCCAAATTCATCTATCTATATATGAGAGAACAGAGAGAAACCTATATATAAAAACTGCTACTGTAGACGAACTCTTCAACCTATAAGAACAAAATATGGTGAGCCAAGTGGGATTTGTGTACTGATCATTAGCAACAAGTATCATCTTGATTGGGTGAAAAAATATTTGCAGGTACTTCGGAAACTCGTTATTTTTTAGACGCTTGGCAACCCCTCTCAATGAAAGTGCTTTTCCACAGTCTGCGCCTAGGGCTACTTGAGGAGGAAACAAACAATAGGGACAAAACTCAGAACTCCTTTATTTTGTCAAGTTTCAAAGAGCTACTACAAACCATGTTGGATTTAGAGTTCCAAATTCATCTATCTATATATGAGACAACAGAGTGAAACCTAAATATAAAAACTGCTACTCTAGACGAACGCTTCAACCTAGAAGAACAAAATTTGGTGAGCCCAGTGGGATCTGTGTACTGATCATTACCACCAAGTATCATCAAGATTGGGTGAAAAAATATTTGCTGGTATTTCGGAAACTCGTTATTTCTTAGAAGCTTGGCAACCCCTCTCAATGAAAGTGCTTTTCCACAGTCTGTGCCTAGGGCTACTTGAAGAGGAAACAAACCATAGAGACAAAACTGAGAACTCCTTTATTTTGTCAAGTTTCAAAGAACTACTACAAACCATGTTGGATTTAGAGTTCCAAATACATCTATCTATACAGGAGAGAACAGAGCGAAACCTAAATATAAAAACTGCTACTGTACACGAACGCTTCAACTTAGAAGAACAAAATTTCTTGAGCCAAGTGGGAGTTGTGTACTGATCATTACAACCAAGTATCATCAAAATTGGGTGAAAAAATATTTGCTGGTATTTCGAAACTCGTAATATCTTAGAAGCTTGGCAACCCCTCTCAATGAAAGTGCTTTTCCACAGTCGATGCCTAGGGCTACTTGAAGAGGAAAAAAACCATAGAGACAAAACTGAGATCTCCTTTATTTTGTCAAGTTTCAAAGATCTACTACAATCCATGTTGGATTTAGAGTTCCAAATTCATCTATCTATATAGGAGAGAACAGAGAGAAACTAAATATAAAAACTGCTACTGTAGACGAACGCTTCAACCTAGAAGAACAAAATTTGGGTAGCCAAGTTGGATTTGTGTACTGATCATTACAACCAAGTATCATCAAGATTGGGTGAAAAAATATTTGCTGGTATTTCGGAAACTTGTAATTTCTTAGAAGCTTGGCAAACTCTCTCAATGAAAGTGCTTTTCCACAGTCTGTGCCTAGGGCTACTTGAAGAGGAAACAAACCATAGAGACAAAACTGAGAACTCCTTTATTTTGTCAAGCTTCAAAGAGCTACTACAAACTATGTTGGATTTAGAGTTCCAAATTCATCTATCTATATAGGAGAGAACAGAGGGAAACCTAAATATAAAAACTTCTACTGTAGGCGAACGCTTCAACCTAGAAGAACACAATTTGGTGAGCCAAGTGGGTACTGTGTACTGATCATTACCACCAAGTATCATCAAGATTGGGTGAAAAAATATTTGCTGATATTTCGGAAACTCGTTATTTCTTAGAAGCTTGGCAACCCCTCTCAATGAAAGTGGTTTTCCACAGTCTGTGCCTAGGGCTACCTGAAGAGGAAACAAACCATAGAGACAAAACTCAGAACTCCTTATTTTGTCAAGTTTCAAAGAGCTACTACAAACCATGTTGGATTTAGAGTTCCAAATTCATCTATCTATATATGAGAGAACAGAGAGAAACCTATATATAAAAACTGCTACTGTAGACGAACTCTTCAACCTATAAGAACAAAATATGGTGAGCCAAGTGGGATTTGTGTACTGATCATTAGCAACAAGTATCATCTTGATTGGGTGAAAAAATATTTGCAGGTACTTCGGAAACTCGTTATTTTTTAGACGCTTGGCAACCCCTCTCAATGAAAGTGCTTTTCCACAGTCTGCGCCTAGGGCTACTTGAGGAGGAAACAAACAATAGGGACAAAACTCAGAACTCCTTTATTTTGTCAAGTTTCAAAGAGCTACTACAAACCATGTTGGATTTAGAGTTCCAAATTCATCTATCTATATATGAGACAACAGAGTGAAACCTAAATATAAAAACTGCTACTCTAGACGAACGCTTGAACCTAGAAGAACAAAATTTGGTGAGCCCAGTGGGATCTGTGTACTGATCATTACCACCAAGTATCATCAAGATTGGGTGAAAAAATATTTGCTGGTATTTCGGAAACTCGTTATTTCTTAGAAGCTTGGCAACCCCTCTCAATGAAAGTGCTTTTCCACAGTCTGTGCCTAGGGCTACTTGAAGAGGAAACAAACCATAGAGACAAAACTGAGAACTCCTTTATTTTGTCAAGTTTCAAAGAACTTCTACAAACCATGTTGGATTTAGAGTTCCAAATACATCTATCTATACAGGAGAGAACAGAGCGAACCTAAATATAAAAACTGCTACTGTACACGAACGCTTCAACTTAGAAGAACAAAATTTCTTGAGCCAAGTGGGAGTTGTGTACTGATCATTACAACCAAGTATCATCAAAATTGGGTGAAAAAATATTTGCTGGTATTTCGGAAACTCGTAATATCTTAGAAGCTTGGCAACCCCTCTCAATGAAAGTGCTTTTCCACAGTCGATGCCTAGGGCTACTTGAAGAGGAAACAAACCATAGAGACAAAACTGAGATCTCCTTTATTTTGTCAAGTTTCAAAGATCTACTACAATCCATGTTGGATTTAGAGTTCCAAATTCATCTATCTATATAGGAGAGAACAGAGAGAAACCTAAATATAAAAACTGCTACTGTAGGCGAACGCTTCAACCTAGAAGAACAAAATTTGGTGAGCCAATGGGATTTGTGTACTGATCATTAGCAACCAGTATCATCAAGACTGGGTGAAAAAATATTTGCTGGTATTTCGGAAACTCGTTATTTCTTAGAAGCTTGGCAACACCTCTCAATGAAAGTAGTTTTCCACAGTCTGTGCCTAGGGTAACTTCAAGAGGAAACAAACAATAGAGACAAAACTCAGAACTCCTTTATTTTGTCAAGTTTCAAAGAGCTACTACAAACCATGTTGGATTTAGAGTTCCAAATTCATCTATCTATATATGAGAGAACAGAGTGAAACCTAAATATAAAAACTGCTATTGTAGACGAACGCTTCAACCTAGAAGAACAAAATTTGGTGAGCCAAGTGGGATCTGTGTACTGATCATTATCAACAAGTATCATCAAGATTGGGTGAAAAAATATTTGCTGGTATTTCGGAAACTCGTTATTTCTTAGAAGCTTGGCAACCCCTCTCAATGAAAGTGCTTTTCCACAGTCTGTGCCTAGGGCTACTTGAAGAGGAAACAAACCATAGAGACAAAACTGAGAACTCCTTTATTTTGTCAAGGTTCAAAGAGCTACTACAATCCATGTTGGATTTAGAGTTCCAAATTCATCTATCTATATAGGAGAGAACAGAGAGAAACCTAAATATAAAAACTGCTACTGTAGACGAACGCTTCAACCTAGAAGAACAAAATTTGATGAGCCAAGTGGGATTTGTGTACTGATCATTACCACCAAGTATCATCAAGATTGGGTGAAAAAACATTTGCTGGTATTTCGGAAACTTGTAATTTCTTAGAAGCTTGGCAAACTCTCTCAATGAAAGTGCTTTTCCACAGTCTGTGCCTAGGGCTACTTGAAGAGGAAACAAACCATAGAGACAAAACTGAGAAGTCCTTTATTTTGTCAAGTTTCAAAGAGCTACTACAAACCATGTTGGATTTAGAGTTCCAAATTCATATATCTATATAGGAGAGAACAGAGGGAAACCTAAATAGAAAAACTTCTACTGTAGGCGAACGCTTCAACCTAGAAGAACACAATTTGGTGAGCCAAGTGGGATTTGTGTACTGATCTTTAGCAACCAGTATCATCAAGATGGGGTGAAAAAATATTTGCTGGTACTTCGGAAACTCGTTATTTCTTAGAAGCTTGGCAACCCCTCTCAATGAAAGTGCTTTTCCAGAGTCTGCGCCTAGGGCTACTTGAAGAGGAAACAAACCATAGAGACAAAACTGGGAACTCCTTTATTTTGTCAAGTTTCAAAGAGCTACTACAATCCACGTTGGATTTAAAGTTCCAAATTTATCTATCTATATAGGAGAGAACAGAGAGAATCCTAAATATAAAAACTGCTACTGTAGACGAACGCTTCAACCTAGAAGAACAAAATTTGGTGAGCCAAGTGGGATTTGTGTACTGATCATTAGCAAAAGTATCATCAAGATTGGGTGAAAAAATATTTGCTGGTATTTCGGAACCTCGTTATTTCTTAGAAGCTTGGCAACACCTCTCAATGAAAGTGCTTTTTCACAGTCTGTGCCTAGGGCTAATTGAAGAGGAAACAATCCATAGAGACAAAACTGAGAACTCCGTTATTTTGTCAAGTTTCAAAGAGCTACTACAAACCATGTTGGATTTAGAGTTCCAAATTCATCTATGTATACAAGAGAGAATAGAGCGAAACCTAAATATAAAAACGGCTACTGTAGACGAACGCTTCAACCTAGAAGAACAAAATTTGGTGAGCCAAGTGGGATCTGTGTACTGATCATTATCAACAAGTATCATCAAGATTGGGTGAAAAAATATTTGCTGGTATTTCGGAAACTCGTTATTTCTTAGAAGCTTGGCAACCACTCTCAATGAAAGTGGTTTTCCACAGTCTGTGCCTAGGGCTACTTGAAGAGGAAACAACCATAGAGACAAAACTGAGAACTCCTTTATTTTGTCAAGTTTCAAAGAGCTACTACAAACCATGTTGGATTTAGAGTTCCAAATTCATCTATCTATACAGGAGAGAGCAGAGGGAAACCTAAATATAAAAACTGCTACTGTAGACGAACGCTTCAACCTAGAAGAACAAAATATGGTGAGCCAAGTGGGATTTGTGTACTGATCATTAGCAAGAAGTATCATCAAGATTGGGTGAAAAAATATTTGCTGCAACTTCGGAAACTCGTTATTTTTTAGAAGCTTGGCAACCCCTCTCAATGAAAGTGCTTTTCCACAGTCTGCGCCTAGGGCTACTTGAAGAGGAAACAAACCATAGAGACAAAACTCAGAACTCCTTTATTTTGTCAAGTTTCAAAGAGCTACTACAAACCATGTTGGATTTAGAGTTCCAAATTCATCTATCTACATAGGAGAGAACAGAGAGAAACCTAAATATAAAAACTGCTACTGTAGACGAACGCTTCAACCTAGAAGAACAAAATTTGGGTAGCCAAGTTGGATTTGTGTACTGATCATTACAACCTAGTATCATCAAGATTGGGTGAAAAAATATTTGCTGGTATTTCGGAAACTTGTAATTTCTTAGAAGCTTGGCAAACTCTCTCAATGAAAGTGCTTTTCCACAGTCTGTGCCTAGGGCTACTTGAAGAGGAAGCAAACCATAGAGATAAAACTGAGAACTCCTTTATTTTGTCAAGCTTCAAAGAGCTACTACAAACTATGTTGGATTTAGAGTTCCAAATTCATCTATCTATATAGGAGAGAACAGAGGGAAACCTAAATATAAAAACTTCTACTGTAGGCGAACGCTTCAACCTAGAAGAACACAATTTGGTGAGCCAAGTGGGATTTGTGTACTGATCATTAGCATCCAGTATCATCAAGATTGGGTGAAAAAATATTTGCTGGTATTTCGGAAACTCGTAATTTCTTAGAAGATTGGCAACCCCTCTCAATGAAAGTGCTTTTCCACAGTCGATGCCTAGGGCTACTTGAAGAGGAAACAAACCATAGAGACAAAACTGAGATCTCCTTTATTTTGTCAAGTTTCAAAGATCTACTACAATCCATGTTGGATTTAGAGTTCCAAATTCATCTATCTATATAGGAGAGAACAGAGAGAAACCTAAATATAAAAACTGCTACTGTAGGCGAACGCTTCAACCTAGAAGAACACAATTTGGTGAGCCAAGTGGGATTTGTGTACTGATCATTAGCAACCAGTATCATCAAGATTGGGTGAAAAAATATTTGCTGGTATTTCGGAAACTCGTTATTTCTTAGAAGCTTGGCAACCCCTCTCAATGAAAGTGGTTTTCCACAGTCTGTGCCTAGGGCTACTTGAAGAGGAAACAAACCATAGAGACAAAACTCAGAACTCCTTATTTTGTCAAGTTTCAAAGAGCTACTACAAACCATGTTGGATTTAGAGTTCCAAATTCATCTATCTATATATGAGAGAACAGAGAGAAACCTATATATAAAAACTGCTACTGTAGACGAACTCTTCAACCTATAAGAACAAAATATGGTGAGCCAAGTGGGATTTGTGTACTGATCATTAGCAACAAGTATCATCTTGATTGGGTGAAAAAATATTTGCAGGTACTTCGGAAACTCGTTATTTTTTAGACGCTTGGCAACCCCTCTCAATGAAAGTTCTTTTCCACAGTCTGCGCCTAGGGCTACTTGAGGAGGAAACAAACAATAGGGACAAAACTCAGAACTCCTTTATTTTGTCAAGTTTCAAAGAGCTACTACAAACCATGTTGGATTTAGAGTTCCAAATTCATCTATCTATATATGAGACAACAGAGTGAAACCTAAATATAAAAACTGCTACTCTAGACGAACGCTTCAACCTAGAAGAACAAAATTTGGTGAGCCCAGTGGGATCTGTGTACTGATCATTACCACCAAGTATCATCAAGATTGGGTGAAAAAATATTTGCTGGTATTTCGGAAACTCGTTATTTCTTAGAAGCTTGGCAACCCCTCTCAATGAAAGTGCTTTTCCACAGTCTGTGCCTAGGGCTACTTGAAGAGGAAACAAACCATAGAGACAAAACTGAGAACTCCTTTATTTTGTCAAGTTTCAAAGAACTACTACAAACCATGTTGGATTTAGAGTTCCAAATACATCTATCTATACAGGAGAGAACAGAGCGAAACCTAAATATAAAAACTGCTACTGTACACGAACGCTTCAACTTAGAAGAACAAAATTTCTTGAGCCAAGTGGGAGTTGTGTACTGATCATTACAACCAAGTATCATCAAAATTGGGTGAAAAAATATTTGCTGGTATTTCGGAAACTCGTAATATCTTAGAAGCTTGGCAACCCCTCTCAATGAAAGTGCTTTTCCACAGTCTGTGCCTAGGGCTACTTGAAGAGGAAACAAACCATAGAGACAAAACTGAGAACTCCTTTATTTTGTCAAGTTTCAAAGAGCTACTACAAACCATGTTGGATTTAGAGTTCCAAATTCATCTATCTATATAGGAGAGAACAGAGGGAAACCTAAATATAAAAACTTCTACTGTAGGCGAACGCTTCAACCTAGAAGAACACAATTTGGTGAGCCAAGTGGGATTTGTGTACTGATCATTAGCATCCAGTATCATCAAGATTGGGTGAAAAAATATTTGCTGGTATTTCGGAAACTCGTAATTTCTTAGAAGATTGGCAACCCCTCTCAATGAAAGTGCTTTTCCACAGTCGATGCCTAGGGCTACTTGAAGAGGAAACAAACCATAGAGACAAAACTGAGAACTCCTTTATTTTGTCAAGCTTCAAAGAGCTACTACAAACTATGTTGGATTTAGAGTTCCAAATTCATCTATCTATATAGGAGAGAACAGAGGGAAACCTAAATATAAAAACTTCTACTGTAGGCGAACGCTTCAACCTAGAAGAACACAATTTGGTGAGCCAAGTGGGATTTGTGTACTGATCATTAGCATCCAGTATCATCAAGATTGGGTGAAAAAATATTTGCTGGTATTTCGGAAACTCGTAATTTCTTAGAAGCTTGGCAAACTCTCTCAATGAAAGTGCTTTTCCACAGTCTGTGCCTAGGGCTACTTGAAGAGGAAACAAACCATAGAGACAAAACTGAGATCTCCTTTATTTTGTCAAGTTTCAAAGATCTACTACAATCCATGTTGGATTTAGAGTTCCAAATTCATCTATCTATATAGGAGAGAACAGAGAGAAACCTAAATATAAAAACTGCTACTGTAGGCGAACGCTTCAACCTAGAAGAACACAATTTGGTGAGCCAAGTGGGATTTGTGTACTGATCATTAGCAACCAGTATCATCAAGATTGGGTGAAAAAATATTTGCTGGTATTTCGGAAACTCGTTATTTCTTAGAAGCTTGGCAACACCTCTCAATGAAAGTAGTTTTCCACAGTCTGTGCCTAGGGTAACTTCAAGAGGAAACAAACAATAGAGACAAAACTCAGAACTCCTTTATTTTGTCAAGTTTCAAAGAGCTACTACAAACCATGTTGGATTTAGAGTTCCAAATTCATCTATCTATATAGGAGAGAACAGAGCGAAACCTAAATATAAAAACTGCTACTGTAGACGAACGCTTCAACCTAGAAGAACAAAATTTGATGAGCCAAGTGGGATTTGTGTACTGATCATTATCAACAAGTATCATCAAGATTGGGTGAAAAAATATTTGCTGGTATTTCGGAAACTTGTAATTTCTTAGAAGCTTGGCAAACTCTCTCAATGAAAGTGCTTTTCCACAGTCTGTGCCTAGGGCTACTTGAAGAGGAAACAAACCATAGAGACAAAACTGAGAAGTCCTTTATTTTGTCAAGTTTCAAAGAGCTACTACAAACCATGTTGGATTTAGAGTTCCAAATTCATATATCTATATAGGAGAGAACAGAGGGAAACCTAAATATAAAAACTTCTACTGTAGGCGAACGCTTCAACCTAGAAGAACACAATTTGGTGAGCCAAGTGGGATTTGTGTACTGATCTTTAGCAACCAGTATCATCAAGATGGGGTGAAAAAATATTTGCTGGTACTTCGGAAACTCGTTATTTCTTAGAAGCTTGGCAACCCCTCTCAATGAAAGTGCTTTTCCAGAGTCTGCGCCTAGGGCTACTTGAAGAGGAAACAAACCATAGAGACAAAACTGGGAACTCCTTTATTTTGTCAAGTTTCAAAGAGCTACTACAATCCACGTTGGATTTAAAGTTCCAAATTTATCTATCTATATAGGAGAGAACAGAGAGAATCCTAAATATAAAAACTGCTACTGTAGACGAACGCTTCAACCTAGAAGAACAAAATTTGGTGAGCCAAGTGGGATTTGTGTACTGATCATTAGCAAAAGTATCATCAAGATTGGGTGAAAAAATATTTGCTGGTATTTCGGAAACTCGTTATTTCTTAGAAGCTTGGCAACACCTCTCAATGAAAGTGCTTTTTCACAGTCTGTGCCTAGGGCTAATTGAAGAGGAAACAATCCATAGAGACAAAACTGAGAACTCCGTTATTTTGTCAAGTTTCAAAGAGCTACTACAAACCATGTTGGATTTAGAGTTCCAAATTCATCTATGTATACAAGAGAGAATAGAGCGAAACCTAAATATAAAAACGGCTACTGTAGACGAACGCTTCAACCTAGAAGAACAAAATTTGGTGAGCCAAGTGGGATCTGTGTACTGATCATTATCAACAAGTATCATCAAGATTGGGTGAAAAAATATTTGCTGGTATTTCGGAAACTCGTTATTTCTTAGAAGCTTGGCAACCACTCTCAATGAAAGTGGTTTTCCACAGTCTGTGCCTAGGGCTACTTGAAGAGGAAACAACCATAGAGACAAAACTGAGAACTCCTTTATTTTGTCAAGTTTCAAAGAGCTACTACAAACCATGTTGGATTTAGAGTTCCAAATTCATCTATCTATACAGGAGAGAGCAGAGGGAAACCTAAATATAAAAACTGCTACTGTAGACGAACGCTTCAACCTAGAAGAACAAAATATGGTGAGCCAAGTGGGATTTGTGTACTGATCATTAGCAACAAGTATCATCAAGATTGGGTGAAAAAATATTTGCTGCAACTTCGGAAACTCGTTATTTTTTAGAAGCTTGGCAACCCCTCTCAATGAAAGTGCTTTTCCACAGTCTGCGCCTAGGGCTACTTGAAGAGGAAACAAACCATAGAGACAAAACTCAGAACTCCTTTATTTTGCAAGTTTCAAAGAGCTACTACAAACCATGTTGGATTTAGAGTTCCAAATTCATCTATCTATATAGGAGAGAACAGAGAGAAACCTAAATATAAAAACTGCTACTGTAGACGAACGCTTCAACCTAGAAGAACAAAATTTGGGTAGCCAAGTTGGATTTGTGTACTGATCATTACAACCAAGTATCATCAAGATTGGGTGAAAAAATATTTGCTGGTATTTCGGAAACTTGTAATTTCTTAGAAGCTTGGCAAACTCTCTCAATGAAAGTGCTTTTCCACAGTCTGTGCCTAGGGCTACTTGAAGAGGAAACAAACCATAGAGACAAAACTGAGAACTCCTTTATTTTGTCAAGCTTCAAAGAGCTACTACAAACTATGTTGGATTTAGAGTTCCAAATTCATCTATCTATATAGGAGAGAACAGAGGGAAACCTAAATATAAAAACTTCTACTGTAGGCGAACGCTTCAACCTAGAAGAACACAATTTGGTGAGCCAAGTGGGATTTGTGTACTGATCATTAGCATCCAGTATCATCAAGATTGGGTGAAAAAATATTTGCTGGTATTTCGGAAACTCGTAATTTCTTAGAAGATTGGCAACCCCTCTCAATGAAAGTGCTTTTCCACAGTCGATGCCTAGGGCTACTTGAAGAGGAAACAAACCATAGAGACAAAACTGAGATCTCCTTTATTTTGTCAAGTTTCAAAGATCTACTACAATCCATGTTGGATTTAGAGTTCCAAATTCATCTATCTATATAGGAGAGAACAGAGAGAAACCTAAATATAAAAACTGCTACTGTAGGCGAACGCTTCAACCTAGAAGAACACAATTTGGTGAGCCAAGTGGGATTTGTGTACTGATCATTAGCAACCAGTATCATCAAGATTGGGTGAAAAAATATTTGCTGGTATTTCGGAAACTCGTTATTTCTTAGAAGCTTGGCAACACCTCTCAATGAAAGTAGTTTTCCACAGTCTGTGCCTAGGGTAACTTCAAGAGGAAACAAACAATAGAGACAAAACTCAGAACTCCTTTATTTTGTCAAGTTTCAAAGAGCTACTACAAACCATGTTGGATTTAGAGTTCCAAATTCATCTATCTATATATGAGAGAACAGAGTGAAACCTAAATATAAAAACTGCTATTGTAGACGAACGCTTCAACCTAGAAGAACAAAATTTGGTGAGCCAAGTGGGATCTGTGTACTGATCATTATCAACAAGTATCATCAAGATTGGGTGAAAAAATATTTGCTGGTATTTC